>NW_009600828.1:0-9805 GCF_000690535.1 Cariama cristata
AAACATAGCCACGCTACTGGGAAGACAGGACTTTCTGGCAAGGGAAAAAGGGATATAAAAACAGAAAGGGAAAACAAGCACAATCACAGCTCTGTCTGTGGGCAAACAGACTGCTCGGGAGAGCCAAATCCCTCTGGAAGCGGGGTAATGTAACCTGGAGCGTGTGCTGTCCCTGTTCGCTCCATACGGGGATGCCAGGAACTGGCACTGCTTTGGTTTAGGTGGAATTTTTTTTTTTTTTTTTTTTTTGGTGGAAAGAAAAAAGTGAGAAGGAAATACAGCTTGTTTTTTAAGTTGACAGCTCTCTTGGAAAAAAAAGTCGCTGCAAATGAGTGAATTGGTATAAATGGTAGTGCAGCTAGGGGCCAGACATCTGAAAGGTTTACAGACGCTTGAAATTCCTATGAGGAAGTATTATTACTTCTGTTATGTATTAAGGGAAAATGAGGCTAAGAAAAATTGCTTTGTCAGCTAGATATCACCACGTAGCTTCTACAAGACATGTAAGAATTAAAATATCCCCGTTAGATACTCCAAGAACTTAAATAATTACAACCAGGAAATTACATGGAATGAGGAAAGTGACCTGTTGCTAGATGGTATTATCGCAGTCTTGACTGGGGTCACAAAAATCTTACTTTCAGAATTCAGTTTTCAAGTCAAGTGTGTTCAGCTTGTGAAAGCCACATTCTCCATGTCAAGCTGGGTTCTCATTACAGTATCATCAACAACAGGGACACAGGCGTTTATGTAGCTAACTTCTGTTTATGATACATCAGCTGTGTTAGCCACAGGTACTTCAGCTAAGGCACAACACAGAAACCATCTTGGCTCAGCAGGCACCACCATCCAGGGCACATCTTTGCCGGTAAACGAAACAGGTAAGACTTAAGGCAGCAGATACGGCGTTGCAAAGGACCACTGCCTAAACGCCTTCTTAACAGCGAACCGCTGTCTGTTCGCAGGTGCTCTACGTGTGTTTCATTCTCTTACTGTATGTTTATAGACTAACAGCATTCTTCTACAAGAAAGCAAGTAGATACTATGAACCGAGGTGATGGTGTAAACTAAAAGCAGAGCAAGGGAAAGCAATACATCACTGAAAACATTGTCAGGTTACGACTGTCAATCCACTGTTGAAAGGAGAGGTGCAAGGAAAAACGCTAGCATTCCTTTTGAAAGCTGTTGTGAGGTGGCACTCAGCGTATCGCATGGTTCTGCCTGCTGCGTACCAGCTCGCTCAGGGGGCAGAGGGTTAATTTGAATCACCAAGGTGATTATGTAGCTGTAGGAACTGGCTTAGAAGATGGGTCTCAAACCTTAACAGCCTGGCAGATTATAAAGAGAGAAAAATAGACATCTCCAGAGATGTAGAAGAATTGAAAGAAATTGCTTACAGGAGTACAAAGGCATCTAATTAGAATGGAAGAGAAGCTGGTAAGATAGGGAGAAATTTTGGCAGAGTATATCAAAGAATAGTTCCTGACAGTGAACCTATTAAGCAGAGGTAGAACCTCTCAAGGTGGGGGTAGAGGGAGACCAGTTGGTTGGAATATGTAAAAGTAGACTCTACAAAACATTAGAAACCATACAACTATAAAGGAAAATTCCTCTTGGACTACATCTAGTCTGACAGTTCTTTCCCATCTATAAATCTATAAGCTAAGCTTTAGTTAGAGAGGAGAGAAGAGTCACAGCCATGCTTATTCTCCCTCACAGCTGCTTTTCCTTTGGTTCTTAATGTTATTATTGCTGCTTTCTTAGACAGCAGCTAAGCTTTGGAATCATGGCTGCGATTTTGAATGAGTTTGAAAACAGTTTGGAGAGTACCGCGCACATGGAAGAACAGCAAGACAATGCCAGCTGGGCGCTGTACTTGGAAAGACGCAGCCTTGTTCTGCAGTTCCTGCGCTCCAGCCTGAGCCTTCACCAGCTCCAGCACTACCAGAACAAAGCTGACCTTCTGAAGAAGTGTTGCTTTTACTTGGGGGTTGAGCCGAAATACATGAATGTGACAGACGAGAACCACGTGATGCATCGCACTGACATCTTGCAACTAATAGACCCCTGCAAGCTCCAGAGGATGAAGGAGCTGGGAAAAAAACAGACTGAAATCCAGCTGTCGCTTTTAACTGAGCTGTTAGAACAGCTGGAACGAGGTCGGGCGGAGCTGAGCCATTATGTAGAGACCTGGGATATGGCAACTTTCCTCTCCCAGTGGCACTTGATTACACAGAGACTGTCCGAGCTCTCCGAGCTCTCGAAAACTGTCATTTCCTTGCAAGTGCCAGGAGAGCTCTATGTTCAGCAGTCTTTGGTGTCACATGCACTTCTTAGAGGTACTAGACTCCCCAACATTAGACTTTCTCTCTATACAAAGATGCCCCTGATTTTTAATCGAAACAAATCATTTGCATACAAGGACTGGGTCAGGCTTCAGTGGTTTACCAATAATAAAGAGCCACACTTCGAGCAGTATGAACTGCACTGTAAGTTACTGACAGATGGAGTGGGATACAGCAGGATTCAGGAAGTTACCTCCAACATATGTATAGTCCAGGGCCTGCAGCCTGGCAGATCATACCAATTCACAATCAGAAGATCATACACTCGGACGTTTGTCTTTGCAAACTGGCACGACAGCATTATATTGAAGACACAAGCTAACACTGTTGAAGACGCGGAGAGCAGCGCTTATGCACTGGAAGGATGAGGTGGCACACAAGAGCATTCTTATTTTAATCCGTTTGAAAAAGATGAATGAGAAAAAATAAAACTTTATTTTTAAACAACTTGCATAAAACTGAACTCGTTTTGTTTTCAACAACAATTTTACAAGCGCCTTCCCCAAATCTCTCCAGGTTAACAGTAACCCATTCCAAATTTCTCACGCAACATAACATCCTCGGGCAGCATTCCGGACTCAACGCTCACTTCCCCCTGCCAGAACTCACAGGCAGGAGCAGCTGGAAGCACGCAGTCTCGCAGGACGCCTCGGATGCAAAGCACGGGGGATGGAAGCATCTCCATCGTCCAGTGCTTTCCATCCACCAAAAGATGCCCAGTGCCAGCTTCTTGCAGTGATGTTGTTTTGGTTTCTTTTATCCCAAGTTATTTTTTTCCCCCACATCCTTCCTCCAAAACACCTGAACTGAATCCAGAGCTCTTCAAACCACTCAGCCTAACTTATCTCCATCTCTGGTTCCTCTCACCCTCTACACCTTGTGCCTTCTAGGTACCTAAGCATGATTTCAGGCTTACCCCTCTAACAGCCTGTGAAAAGGTCACTCTGATTAAAAAAAACAAACAAACAAAAATTCCAACCAGCAAAAAACCCAACCACCCCCCAAACCTCCCCAACAAACAGGGAAGGGTAATACATCCACACAACCAAGATGGAGAAAATCTTTTCTGCCACGTACTGCAGTTAATGCTCATTTTCTTTTTTACCATTTTGTTCAGTCCAAATATAGCTGTCCCCACACCGATTCTAGTCAAACCATCACATAAACAGACCTTTGAGTAATAAAATTTATTATTTAAATAAATTCAAATCATTTTTACAATTATGGCTTAAATATCAAAAAAGGAATGTTGAGGTTCATTATTAGAAATCATAGAAGCAGTTAAAAATATTTGTATCCAAAACGTCAGTTGAGGATTGCCACACATCACAGACATACAAAAGATAAAAACCTGCCACATTTGAAGTTCCTTAATTTACACTCCATGACACTTAACATTTCATTTCTATTTAAAAAAAAACCCCAACAATTTATTGCAGTCAATTGATTGTCCTACACAGATCTGTCCAAATCCTCAAGTAAAGAAGTCCAGTGGGCTTCTCCTTTGCCGGCTGAAGCCAAGGAGAGGTTTCCTAGTTGCGGACATCTGCAATTTCACTGCCGGTCTGAGCAGGACGGAGGGCGATGGCTGCAACCGCCGCGAGCGTCACAGGCCGGCGGCTGGCACACCGCTCGCTGCCTGCGCAGGTGCCCGTTGTTCAGCTCGGGCTCAAGCTCTGGCTTGTGCCAAGGAAATTAAGTTATCCTCTTGGATGAGCTGACATTTGTGTCCTGCAACAAGGTTCTTTTGTCTGTGAGCTGCGGAAAACACGGAGCCTGTCATCAGACAGACACCCTGCGCGCCGTGCTGCCGGTGGTTTCCTATTGGAATTACCAAAGGTTTGGTGGTTTTGGTTTTTTGTAAGTATTTTAAGAAAATGTGTTTGAACATAAAATTCTGTCAAAAGTAAATTCAAAGCTCTGTCTGCAAATGAAACCGAACTACTTTGAACTTTTTTTTCCTCTATGAATGTCTATGGTTCTCTCTGCCCATAAGGACAAGAACACGATACTCAGCTGTCACTAACAGTCTGTTGCACTTTCTGCCACCCCTGACCATTGCAGCTGCATGACCGTCTCCACAGGTAACCGCTCACCGCCCAGACAGCCCAAGGGTCCAGCCTGGCTGTTACTGCCGCGCGGGTGGTCTCGGGCAGCGTTTTCTGAACACCAGTTACAAAATGCATCTTCAGAGGAAAAAAACCACATGTATATTGTCTTGCAACACCGAGGTGACCAAGCAAAGCATTTCAGTCTAGGCTTTACCCTCCAAGGAGTAGCAGTAAACATGATTTCCCGGCTGAGGGCAAAGGGAGATGCTTTGTGGGGTCTCTTCCAAACCCACGGCCAAACCCTCCCCAAGAGCATTGGGCTAAGCCACTACACTCGGGGTGAGTCTCCTCATTTGTGTTACATGGAATGAAATAACCAGCAAACACACCAAAACCAAATGGGGGAGAGACTCTTCACTTACATGACATCATAAAAATGAGACCCACTGGTTCTAAAGGGACCAAGGTGACTTTGTTAGAATGATGCCGGCACCACGCTAGAGTACCTAGCCCAACAATTCCAGCATCTTTTGCAATTCTCCACATCATCTTGGAGATACACGATTGCATTTCAGTAGTCCACAAAATGATTCCCGTACAAGCTTATTTTGGAATTGCAACAATATTTCCATAATCAGGCTGGCGCAGAATCTTTTAAGATCCCATCTGGGATGACTTCAAAGAGGTTATCAAGCATCTTTAGAACCAGCAGGAGGTACTTCCTCCGGGCTTTTGTCCCTCACAGAATTGCCATTCTTCCCATAAGGAATATGCCCATTATTATGCTTCCGTAAGACAAAGGCAAGCCTGGGTGGTCTCTAGCGTACAGATCAAACCCACCGAATGCAGAAGTGCAGGAAGGTAGTGTAAAATAAGGAAGAGAACAACAAAATTTGTCCATAGGTTCTTCAGTCAAGTCTAACACAGAGTGATGAGAAGAAACACACCGTTAAATAAGGTCTTTTCCAGGCCCAACGCTTTCTTATTGCACATTCCTCCACACTGGAAAGAGCCATGCTGCATTTTCAGTTGCAAACACAGGACAAAATTCACCCCTGCCATAGCGCTGTGAAGTCCCGGGGACCCCTCACTTACGCCAAGGAGGACTTGTGTCCCAGCACAGTATAGACGTGGTGCAAACCCACCGCGATTGCATCTTGGCTCCATCCCACATGAACATCTAGAGACAGCCAAGCGTGCGGTCCTGGGCAGAGCCGAGGCAGGCACTTCATACATTCAGAATTGAAATGAGATAAAAGACACTCTCCCTCAAAACGATCATGCTTCAAAAAGCAGCGCCGTGATTCAGCAGAGAGTACCACTTCGCCGCTCCACATCTGTATCAGCCAGAGGTTACCGGGCAAAAGCAGCCTTCTCTAGTGAATCAGAGCTTCACTTCACAGCAGTTTAGCTACTTAAAATAAAAAAACCACATTATACACATAGATGCTGTGGTACGTTTATCAAATTTCCATCACCGCTCTTAAAAACTCAGGCCGTCAGACTGTGAAACAAGTTCACAGAGTTAAAAGTTAATAAATTAGAAGCAGCTTTAAAAAAATATGGGGTAGGAAAGGGAGGCTCTTACAGGAGGAGATTTTAAATAAAACTCAGAACAGTTTAAAATATGCTTACAAATTCCAACGTTTCCTGGTAGGAGTGGTCCTCGCTTTTCATTAACTTTATGCTGGTGAGGACAACCTCCTTTGAACAAAGACTAAGTAAATCTATTTGCAAAATATAGCTTGGTCTTGGTTCTGTGCTATTTACATGCTCAGAGAACAGCGTTTTGGCTAGACAGTGGTACGTGGTTCTCTCTTTGCTTTCCTCCTTCACTTAAAAAAACCCCAACAAACCAAAAGAAGTCATTTTTCTGCTTTGAGAAACAAGAAGCTTTAAAAATTCCCTGGCCTTGGTTTTAAAATGAGTGGCAGTACTCAGAAGCTTTGGTCCTCTATGGCAAATCGCAGCTTGCCGCGCGGCTCCGTCGCGTGCAGTCATCCCGCCCTCGACGAACGGACGGAGCATTTGGTCCCCACAACGCAGCCGCGCTGGCCGATAGGGTGGGGGCTCCGCTCAGCATCTTACAGTTAAAAAACCAGTACCACCATCCATAAAGTCACACCCCCGTCCATCCATTTCCAATGCTTTTTGGTTTGCTAGAGCTGAAAGTTCCCGTCCAAGGTTGCACTGATTAAAAAAAAAAACCCCAAGATGCCAAAGCACGCACCGAAGCTGAGCTGTCACTGCGCAGGGGAAGGTCCTGGCTCCCCCCCTGCATTTGGCTCCGTAGGTCATTAAATAATGGAAAGATTGCGTCCTCCCCAAGGCACACGTAACGCAGTTCAGGTAGAGGGGGGCGAGCTCATCGAGGTACCACCCATCCTCACCGGGAGGAGGCTGAAGTCTTCCTGACAAAAATCCCCTGGGCTGCAGTATAGCACTTGTGCTGTCTGTAATGCTGAAGCAGTCTCCGCCACAAAGGGTTGCACTCCAGGAGGTACCAGTTCCCTGTGGGCGCAGGGATGGAGGCAGTGGGTTAGCGGCCGGGAGAGGCTCAGACGATACCATCACAGACCGGTCACCGAAATTTTTGTCTAACATTTCTAGCCTAACGGTGCTGGATAACTTGCAGGGACCTTTCCTTCAGCCAGGGCTGTGTGAAATCCAGCTCCCTTTTCAGTGCTGTCATATCTGCAAGCAGCTTCCCTACCCATCACAGCCTACGCCTGCGTGATTAGGAGGAAAATAAGCAGCCAAATTCTGTTAGGAGAGAGGTCTGAGCATGCAAGCGACAGAAACAACGTGGTCTGAACCAGAGGGTGAGAAAAACTAATTATACATGCTGCATATGAGCCATGCACAATCTCTGCTTCGCACAGATTTGCCCAGCTTCAAAACCGCAGACCGTCTAAAGGCCAGGAGAATAAAGCAAGACCATCGGTTGTACTGGTTTGGATCTCCACCCCCTTTATCCAAGCGCCCCGTTCCCCTGCGGGCCTGCGCACGCTCCCAGGAGACCCACCTAAAATGCAGAGTCCTTCCTGAGCTCGCGTGATGCCGACATTGACCTGGTTCGGGTCGGTAACAAAGCCCAGGTACTTCTTCTGCCAGCTCTTCGTGGGCTTCCTATCAGCCTCTGACCGAGGGCAGGAGCGTACAGTCGACAGGATCACGTATCTCCACTCACTTCCTAGAAAGTGGAATTGAACCAGATTCTTTTTTTAGAAGGAAGCATCTGGCCACCCCTCCACCCCACAAGACACCCGTTTCTCTACAGCAAGACCCACAAAACTGCAGCCACCGTTTGGGTTTCTCCAGCTTTGGAGGCCATCGGACTCCTGGTCGCTGCTCTCCAAAGAGCACGTGTTACGGCCGTTCTCTCACACCCCCGTCAGACAGCCTCCACCTTCCTATCTTCAGCACTCTCCCCCTGCCCAGGCACTCCAGAGGTTTCCAAAGGATTTATTATAGTCACAGATCACCCAGAAATCTGGCCCAGGGATGCTTCCTCCATGGCTGAAATGACCCTGGTGTAGGATTTGCTCGAAGACCGTCTCTGTGAGAAGTTGCTTCAGTCCTCAGGAAGGGAGGGGAGGACAGAACCAACCCTCCCCTCTCCTGCCAGCCTCACCTTGACTCTTCATGATGGTGCAGACGGTCACTCCGGAGATGCCCTCTTTCAGGAGGCTCTTGTTGATCTCGGAGACCTGGGCGTTGTAGGGGCTGAGGATGGCGATGCTCCCCGGTGGGATGGTGCCATCTATTGTCAGCTGCTTCGCCCGTCTCACCCGGGGGGGGACCAGGGTCCTGCTCACCTGGGAGCGCTGGCCGGAGGGAACCAGCCCTCCAGCACCCCGTCCCCAGGGCCGCGATGGTGCCTGGCCGTGCTGCTGCCCCTGCTCTGGGTCACGCTTCCCTACAGCTGCCCCTGGCCAGGGCCATCGCGGCGTGCTCCAGACCCAAGAAGATGCCAGGCAGATTCTGCACCCCACTGATCTTTATCCTGTATCGCTACTCATCGTCCCTCCGCGATCCCCAGAGTCGCCCAGCACAACACCCTCCCTTTTGCATCTTCAGCAATTCCCCAGGACCCTGCTCACCGCCTGCTCCACTTCTTCCAGGTTAGCTTTGGAGTTCTCGTTTCCTTCCTCGGTAGAAATCATGAGGCTCCGCTCCTTCCCCTCCACGTGCCCGAAGATGATAGGGCAGCAGCTGTTACCCTTGTGGTAGAAGACACTGGGTGGACGGAAAAGCTGGGGGCACGTTTTCAGCCGCATTTCATAGAACGCCTGGGATGGGAACTCGCAAATGCTTTTGTGCTGGCAGAGAAAAGAGAAGAAACAGAGGTGAACAAAAACCAAGGAACTTCTCAACCTGCAGCATCTTTTTGGGCAGGCTTCACCTGCGATGCCGTTGTGCTATAGCCGTCACCGGCCGAGTGCGTTATTCATTACTCTAGGAAGGGAAAGCACTAATGGAGAATATCAGTTTCCCGGTGGCTTGAGGCAAGCCCCGACAGCAGCATTTTCTGTGATGGAGGAAAGACAATCCCCTTGAGGGGCTCACCATGCGGTACTGCGTATCCAGCATCCACGCCTGATGCCGGTAGCGCTCAAAAAGAGACGTCTCCATGCCAAGACTCTTGCAGAAGTCATTGTTGACCACGGGCCGCAGCTGTTTGTGATCCCCAAGCAAAACAACCTGGAACGAGGAGTGGACACCTCAGCTACGGGGACGGTGGCACTGGTGAAGGCAATCAGCTCTTTGAAAGGCTATCTGTGTACAGACGTTTGCTGCTACTTATTTGTGTTACAGTTACAGCAACCTCAATCGAGACCATGTTGGGCATTATGTAAAGATCCTGACCCAAATAATGCGGAGCCTTGTTCCCATCGACAGGGGAAAGACATCATGTCATAAGTCTACTGAGATCTGCTCTATGCTTCTTGTCACGTTAATACTTTGTACCTGGGTCAGCACCGTTTTTGGTGGCAGTGATACCCACCCTGCAAAGAAGCACCAAAAATCCAGCCACACCACCACTTGTTTTCTCTTGCAGAAAGCCAGGAGCAAGTTTAGAGGACACAGGATGGGTGTAACTGTTTGAAGACAAGGCGCTGAGCTGATACACCCAGCAGAGAGGCGAGCAGATGCAACAGTTCTCCACCACAGCCTTCAGGCCTACAGCAGCTCTTACGACTGCTTTGTGTGGTGCGAACAGATAATGCACAGCTCGGGCATCTGGCGAGAATGCTCATGTACTGCACGTACCTCTCTGTGCGTCAAGATTTTAATTACAGTTAGTAGTGTTAAACCTCAGAGGAAACAACTCCCTGAAGGCTGAAACGTTGATACCCCACCATAGATACTACCAAGAACAACCTTGAAACCTGGCAAAACTTGGAA
>NW_009600828.1:9836-10990 GCF_000690535.1 Cariama cristata
GGAAAGGGGTGGAAGACATGCAGATGTTCGAGAGCCCTGAGCAGCTCTCCTAGAGACACATCTTTGGAAGGGACTTACCTTCTCCGCACGGTGGTGGCTGACCAAGGGGATGAGGGTCTCGGGCTCCGTGGACATGGCACACTCATCGATGATTATCTGCTTGACGTTGAGCTGCTCCAGGGAGGGGGCAGATGCGGCGGAGCACGTGCACAGGATGATGTTGTGGCATCTCAGTTCATACGCACGAGCAGCCGACAACTGACTTTTGTACCTGGTGGTCGAGGAAGAAGACACTAGGTTATGTATAAGAGAAACATCTCCAGGTCCCTCATGCAGGAACCGGGCAGACGCTACGCTTTCCCAAATGATCATGGCTCCATCTCCCTCCCAGGATGAGCTGGTGTTCCCAGAAAAGGCCTTTGGAGGAACGCTCTAGGAAATGTACTTTGTCCTGAACTCAACAGGGCAGGGGCTCAGGGTGGAGGATGCAAGTGTCCCACAAGCATAATATGACTTTTGGTCCAGATGGACAACAGCACCAGAGCAGAAGTGATGCTGAGGCTCGGCACTGTACCACTAACCCCGAACTAATCACTTTTTATCAAACATACAGCTTATTAATTGGTCTTAATGTTTTCCCCTAGTCCCTTGGCTTGCATGAGCCAGGACCTACTGGCTGACTTTCACCCAGTCTAGGAGGTTGTGTCAGCTGAGACCTAGCAAGCATTGCCCAAACCTCTTCTCGCAGCGGGAGGAGATTGCTGCACTGCGCTCCTTTGGGCAGTGCTTCGGAGGTGCCGCACGGCCAAAGTCAGCTCGCTCTCTCTCCAGGGTCTCTTTCTACTCACTTCTTTGTTTCTTTTTCTGTTATCTTTTCTCCGTTCCTCATCCGAGCATCAAAGTTACAGATCTCCCGATAGAGCGGGTTGGGTGGCCGCCGGATGCGATGATGCAGGATTATTTTGCTGAATAAAGAGTCAAGATATAAATATTTTCCCCCAACAGAGACCCAAGTGATCTATTCTACAGCGAAGCAGACCACCCCTGTCTATGTGGAGAAACCCATTTGCTAAAGAAGTCACAGCCAGACTGTTCCACGTTTATAGACCTAACACTTAGTTCACCCTTGAGGACACAAAATACAACCACTTTTC
>NW_009600828.1:11005-17542 GCF_000690535.1 Cariama cristata
AGGAATGAAGTCAGAGACCTTTAAGGCTGTTCAAATAGAGATGAAAACATCTAGGATCTTTTCAACAGCCTGGGTTTCCTGACTAGGTGCTACATTAGACTATACACCTTCACTTGAAAAACTTAACTGCAAAGCAGGTTAATAGCGCTGCTCCACAGTAGCGGAGGGGAAACTGCATTTGCTCTTGCTTGTTCAGCTTTACCGGTGCCGAAAACATCCCTCCCCAGCACTCCCAGAGCCTGCAGGGCCATGCGGTCCTACCTGAGCTCACGCTTTGGTTTTGCATCCCGCAAGGCTCTGCGATAGAGGTGCCGGTTGCTCCCCGGGTACGGGTATTCCATCGTCTCAATGGCCTCCCCATAGACCCTCAGCGGTTTCAGGCCCTCCATCTTCATCAGCATCTCTGGGGAAGGAGAACGAGTCTGCTCAGACAGCACCGGGCACCGGCGATGCTGAGAAAGCTCATGGCCTGCGATGTGCCCAGCGTTTGCCGTGCACTCGCCTCTTCTCCCCACCCCACCTTCACCTGTCCTCGCCCTGCAGCGAGGGGTCTTCCCTAAGGACCAGCCCCGCTTTCCGCCCCTCCTGCTCACGGCCACACGTTCTCCTTCCCACCAGTACCAGCCACTTCAGGGGCTTAAAACCGATAGTTACCAGCAACAACATCAACAGACTTGTTGGATGGGCCACAGTACAAGATGTACTTTTCCCCCTTGAGCGTTTCTTCTTCAGATGGTAGCGTTTGCTCCTCCTTGACACTCTCCTCATTCAGCTTATGGAACCAGTAGACAATGTGAGTTCCAACAACAGTTTTCCCCGTGCCTAGAAAAACAAGGAGGTTGCTGAGAACACTTTAACCATGGCACCCATGCTCTAGATCAGCACCCGGATGATCAGCCGTGAAATAAAGCCCAGAACCGAGGAGACTGCATTGAACAGCTGTGGGTGATGCCAACCCACGCTACCTTCTCCTGTCTCACCGAGGGTCCCATGGAAAAGCTGCCCAGGGAAATGGTTGAGTCACCATCCCAAGAGGCATTTAAAAGAGGTGTGGACGTGGCATTTAGGGACATGGTTTAGTGGTGGACTTGGTTGCGTTAGGTTGACAGTTGGACTCGATGATCTCAGGGGTCTTTTCCAACCTAAATGGTTCTATGAAAGCAACAGATTAGCTCTAACCTGCCCTTCAAAACAAAGTGGGCATGTACCTGTGCCATCCCCCCAGCCTTACCTGGTGGGCCCTGGATGAGCGTGAAGGACTTTCTCAGAGCATTTAGAATAGCCTGGCCCTGGCTCTGGTTGAGCCTCCTGCGGCTCCCAGGGAGATCAAAGGATTTTTGCTGCAGGATTTTGGACTTCGTCACTGTTACGCAAAGAGCCAAGAAAACCAAGTTTAAAGACGGTTACCAAAGACAGCACACAAGCGATGCAACGGGAGGATGCAGCAGGTACCAAGCAATCGTGGCCCATTTACGAGGCCACCTAAAAGTAAAACCTTGTCCCGTGCCGAGATGTTCTGCCCATGAGCCTTCTCTGTGAGTCCTGGGGATTAAAACATCACCCGTGCCACTCTCCAGCAGGACATCCCATATTACCTTCACTCTGCCAGGCTAGCAGCTCCTCTCCTCCCCTTGGCAGGGGAACCTCCTGGTCTGGGAGCGTAACCCCTATGGCAAGGGCCCTCGGAAGCTGTCGGGGCGCCTGCCTGGTCAGAAGCAAGTAGCTACAAGGTAGGAAATGTGAATATTTGCACCTACCTTTATTAGGAGGTTCATGGCCAAGGGCGATGCTTTTAGCAAGCTCAGAGGCATGCCTGAGCTTCCAAATTGCATTTTCTTTCCGTCTGACAGACAGGGAAAATAAGAATGAACAGAATGTGGTATAAAATAGCAGAAATTGTAATACAGCTTTGTACATCTGTCTCGTTTATTCTTTCTCTCTGCTTTAGTGTTGCATTAAACCCTTCCACAAAGAACTTAAACCAAAACCACGCTTATTCTGCTCTTTTGCATCTGGGGCCATTTCTCAACTGTCTGAAGAGCTGAGCTTGCAAAGATGTTGAGAGCAAGGAGCACAACTTCTGTCCCAATTCCATTTTAGTGTGGCCCACCCCATTTTATTGGGTTAGCTTCCAATTTTTTCCTAAAATTCACAATACAAAAGGAAACACAGTCTGCCCTGAAAAAGCTACAGCAGTCGTGGGCGCGTAGCAGTCCATGCTGCGTACAAAGAAGGGCAAACTGGACATCAGCTCTGCTTTAATAAGAGCAGGTCTTGCTTCACAGCAACAACGAAGGGGAATGATTGGGAAATCAGGGAGCACTTCTGCTAAGCAAACCCTGATCCAGTCCTTCACACGGCTTTTTATGACACGTATTGCAGCAACCCAGTAACATAAGAAACGAACGCCCATGGAAATTTCGGCACAGCACCTTCCCCTGTCTCCCCATTCTCAGGGTCAACCAGAAGAGCAAGAGGCCATCTGGAGAACAGATCTGAGGATGCTGCCACCCCCACCAAACATCAACGGCCCAACAGCACGGCCAGCCGGAGCCGGGCAAAGACAGATTTTTCAGGGGATCAGCCGTGCCAGCGAGCAAAGCCCATCTGGGTGCAGCAAAGGAGCCCCGTGGGAAGGCGTTGCTCTGCGTGGACAGGTTAACCGGAGCACGACCGCTAAGCACACTTACATGTCTGGCAGCATCTTTGGTATGAGCTCCACCGTGAACCTGGCAGAGGCCTGTAAGATTTCCACGGGGATTTTCTCCATAGACATATAGTGGATGTAAAAGTTCATAGTCTGCTGCCCAGTCCTGTCTGACTTCTCGTTGTCGCTAAACTCTTCGGTGACCCCGTGGGCCACCCAGGTGTAGGTATCTGGATCAATTACAAGTTTGCTTTCTGACTCAGCCTTGTTAAGAAAAGTCAGATTCTGGAGGCCGTGGCTAAGGCATTCCTCATCGCTTTGCAGGCTCGCAAGCTTCAGCCCACCTAAGCGAATGCACAAGTAACAGTGGCTGAAGTCCATTTCAATGGAGCACTCCTCTAAAAATTTTTTGTCTAGGGTGAAACTGCCTTGCAGCTGTCCTTTGCTCGTCCTTTGCTTTGCCCAGGTTATTTCGACATCGTGGAGGACAATCGAGTCATTTTCAGCCACCGCACACACAGCAGACTCCATGGCGCTCATCGGCATCCATATCTTGCTATACTCCGCCGCGTTCTTGTACTTCTCTCTGGATGGCAGGGTGGCGTAGGCAGAGAAGCAATCGATGGGCTTTTCCGTGTGCTGCAGGCAGATGTCGAAACCCGGCGTCACGCACCACAGCTGCACGAAGGGCACCAGGAAGCCCCGACAGACGTCCGTGGTCAGCTGGAACCGCAGCGTGTCGCCGGCGCTCAGCTCCAGGGAGAGCTCCGTGTAGTGCAAGCACGGGCTCTTCTTTATCCAGCCCATGTAGCACTGGTTCAGCCGCTTGCTGTTCCGAAGGAGGGAGGCGGCAGTCTCAAACTCCTCATTCCTGATGGCCACGAGCATCTCTTGCCAAGTCTGGATGCTGAAGAGGGTGACGTTGTGGTTGCGGAGAGGTCCTTTCCGCAGGCTGTGCTCCGTCCCCGTCGCCACAGAGTACACCCTCCTCTTCCACGTCAGCCTGATGCTGCTCCACTCCTGGATGAACGCGGGCTGCTCTATCAGCTGAAGAGACCTGTACTTAATTATCTGGGGTTCCGGAAGGCTCTCTTTGTTCAGTGGAAACAGGGCTTTAAAAGACTTGCTCATCTCTTTGACATCCAGTACGAAGGCGACCTTCTGCAGGACTTGGTCCTTCAGCTGGGTGGCCATTTGCAGGCAGTGGACCCTCTTCTTGTACGTCATCGCCTGGGAATTCTTCCTGTTGAAGTCATGACAGAGAAACTCTATGTCATCCGAAGAATAAACGATGGGTTTCTTGCGGAGCACGGAATGAAGGTGCCGCTGGACCACGACATCGACGTACCGGCGGATGGGAGAGGAAGCCCAGGTGTACGAGTCAATGTGCAGGGAGTAATGGCCCGCTTTCGACTGGACGGTGGAGTTGGAGCGACTGAAATAGGAGCGGCTGAGCAGTCTCCTGAACTCCAGGGCCACGGGGGCCAGCTTCGGGTGGATGTCATCAGTAACGATAAGGTCTAGCATCTTGTGGAAGTCACAGACATCGGCGGCTGACTGCAGGTGCTCCCAGATGGGGGCCAGGAGACTGAACTCCACATTTTTAGAGGCGTTTTGGCCCGGAGGCACCTCTCCCAGGTGGTGTGAGAGATGGATGGACAAAGGAAGGATGTGGCTGTACTTGTTTCTCATGAGTGATAACTGCTGAGGGCTTGGCTCGCACTGACACCGGAGAGGAGTGACATTTCTGGTGTCCTCCTGGTTGGTGAGGAACTCGGCCACGAAACTGTTGAACATGATCATTAACTCCTCTATCATCTGATGGGATCCCCTGTTACCTGGGGAGCTTTCCTCATCCAGCCGGTCATAGAAACAGTCGTCCTGCAGCCGAAACTTGCGATGGATCCTGGAGAAGTGATAAGCCACAGCTAGGCAGTCCTCCAGGGTATCGAAACGAAGGGCCCCTGCCGCGCCCCCGTAGTGTTCCTTAATGCAGAGCTCTGCCTCTTCATAGGACAGCTGCCTGTCCGAGCGGATCACAGAGATGGTGAAGACTCCCTTTAACATCTCATCGGTCTCCTTTTCTATGGTGACAAACAAGGAGATCACCTGACGATCTTTCTGGGGCAGGAGGCTGCAGACGTCTTGGCTAATGTGGGGTGGGAACATGCAGAGGGGCTCCTGGTCGGGAGCGTAGTAGGTGACACCCCGCTTCTTTGCTTCCAGGTCCAGAGCGCTGCCTTTGGGAATGATGCCAGCCACGTCTGCAATGTGGATCCCAATCTCATAGTGACGCCCAAGATCCCTAACGCTGACAGCGTCATCCAAATCCCTGGCACCCTGGGGGTCGACAGTGAAGGTCAGGTAACTCCGACAGTCCTTCAGATTTTCCTTGGTGAGGTTTAGGTTGCTGCTGGAGGGGTATTTGCCTAACTCCTTGATGACAGCAGCTGGGTATTTCTTCTCCAAACCATACTCCAGGTTGAGGATCTTTAGGCCTTCTTCCAAAGTCAATGCTGCATGCAGAATCTCCGTTATTATCCCCAAAGGGTAGTAAAACCCTTTCCGCCAGGAGATAACCTGGACGCAGAATAACCGGCATCTCCTCATCTCCTGGCTGATCTTCTCGCAGCTGACCACTCTGTACTCCCCATTGACAAACCTGCGGATGGGAATGACGTTGGGTTTCTCTTTCAGCCCTGGGACAAATATTTTGGTGACAGTGGGATCGACGGGTATCATCACCCGGGGATCAAATTCGTCCATCATGCAGACGAAGGTCCATTCTCTCTCTGCGCGCTTTAAGATGCCGACCACCTTTCCCTGCGGGCGGTGGCTGCCGCTGTCAGCCGTGCTGCTCTGCAGGATTTCCACCAGCACCTCGTCCCCGGTGAAGGCTGTCCCGCAGTGAACTCTGCCTTTGATCTGAATGGTCATCGCAGGCGAGTCGTTGAGGGTGAAGGCAGAAGCTTTGTCGAACCTTTCTTTGATCAGCTCGCATCTCTTGTACATTTTGGGGTGCATGTGCAGATACTCCTGCATCATCTGAGAAGAGAAGCTGACGTATTCCTGCCTTTCTTCCCAAAGGTTTGAAGCCTCAGACTTCACATTCAGCAGCCCTTCTTCAGACACCGTCACCAGCACTTTCTTGCTCTCGTCTAAGAGCTCCTGGAGGATGGGATCGTCGGCATTCACGCTTTCAGCCTCAGAGCTCCAGGAATCCGTGTCGCTGTCCTCCTCATCCACCTCCAGGCTCCTCCTGCTCCAGCTCTCCTTGTCGCAGGCAGCCTGTTTGATCTGGGCCATCGTCAGGTTCTCCGGGAAGACGCTCCCCTTCTCGATGCACTGCTGGATGAAGCGTTTCCACACTTTGCTGCACTGGCCGTGGGAGCACAAGGCCACGGCATCCCCCACCGCAACAACCAGCGACTGAGCCCGGGTCATGATGGTGTTGAGCACTCTGCCTTCATTGAAGAACTCGAGGTGGTGGGAGGCCGAGACGCACAGGCTCTCGCTGGTGTGGACCGTGCTGATGATGATGACCCGGAACTCTCGCCCTGCACCGGAGGGGACAAGGGAGAAGTCACCCACGGGAACCCAACGGGGAAGACCCTGTCTGGCTGCTGCCTGGCGCTCTGCCCATCTACGCTGCGTTACATGGCCGTGGGCTGATGTAAGCTTGCTTGGCTGAGTCACGGGAGTCACCCGATGTGAATAAAGCAGCTCTTGGGGATCGTGAGGGCCTCCAGGCACGAACCAGGATGGACACCACGAGGCCACCACCACCCACGCACCGGGGAGGGAAGGGCAGCGTGGAGATGGGCGAAAGGCAGGGCACTGGCCCGGTGCGGCCGTGAGCGCCCACGGAGCAGCCCGGCGTGTTCGGTGCC
>NW_009600828.1:17573-23588 GCF_000690535.1 Cariama cristata
CCCCCAGCCACTCCTCGCAAACACGGGTAGAGTTTTCTGTGAATCCCAAATTCCTCGGGGAACTGAGGGTCTTGCAGGAACAAAAGAAGTGACAAAATCCCTCTGCCCTCAAGGACAGCTCTGCCGATCGCACCACAAATAACAAACGGCAAGAGGCACCCTGGTGATTTCAGGGCTGGGAAGAGACTGCAAAGAAAGGGTGTGGAGATCAGAAACACACCCCGGGGGTCAGTTATTCTCGCCATGAGGAGTCCCAGCTGCACAACAGAAAAAGTAATAATAATAAAAACACGGATGAGTCATAACCTAAGTCCTCGAGGACAAAACCAGCCCTAAACCTCTCTCGTCATCCAGAGCAGCAGACTCCTCCTTTAGTGAGCTGTTCTGCGATTTCTGCTGCGACTGGTACCCACAGGCCACCCTGGCTTCAATTCCCTTCTATCACTGGCCTCCCCCGCTGGTACTTGGGGCTCCACATGATTCACACAGGCTCAGGTCCCTGGGATGGCACCAACAGGGTTTTCACCCTCCTACAAAGCAACGTCCGTATATTTGAAACGAGTTGGCAGGTGGGTGCAGATTTAATTCAGTGTGAAATCTTATTCACTAAGGAAAAGACGAAGTCAAAGAATTACCAACCAGAAGGGGATGGAAATCAGCCAAAGGATTTCCAGGCGCTCCCTCCTAATCAGCAGCACGTGGGCTGCGGTGGCAGCGGCGGTGGCAGAGCCGCGGGGAAGGGCAGGGGAGCTCTGCCTAACAGCACCACGTGCACCCTCCCAGAGAGGCATTTTGCCACGAGATCAGCCGGTATTTTGCATTTTAGCAAAGAGGACACCATTAAGATGCTGGAAAGACCTCTGCTAGCGACCCAGTCTCTGTTCCCCCTGCCCATTACACACTGGCTGTAGCTGCCACAGACTCTCCTGTCCACCAGCATGACTGCAGAAGTTCTCCCTCGCACACAGAAGACCTCAAAACGCAGCCAGGCACGACCAGCTATTGCACAACACACAAACCTGGCAAGTTTTCGTAGTTTTCTACCACCACATCTGGTAGCTGCTTTTTCCTCAGCTCTTGTCTTATTGCAGAAACCTGGTAAGAAAGAAGAGGCACAACTAAATACAGTTTCAGCTCAGAAACTCCCCCCACCCAGCACCGAGGTCCCTCACCCCTCTCAGCTGCAGGTTCCCCAAGACAGTTACTCGACAGCAGCCACACGTCCTGGGCTGACTTCAGCCAGTGCTCCCAGTCTGCCCTGCAGTTAACCTGCCTAGAAGATGCTGAAAGAAATTTTCAACTAAACCATCCCACCGTGGAGCATCGCTGCTCCAACCACCCATGGCATACTACCCAAATGGAGAGCGCCTCGAAAAAACACCGATGGCATGCGAGAAGCCAGAATCCCTATTTTTACTAGCACAAGAGACAGGTTTATCATCAATAGAGTCCAGCATTTATTCAGGAGCGTTTAGAGAGCGGCCAGCAGCGCGTGCATAGCCTCTTGAGGTGGGGAACGCGTGGTTCTCCTACGTACCTGCTTCCCATGGGAGACCACGCAGATCCTCTTCAAATTTCGGACACCCCACTCATCTGGCCACCTCCGATAGATCTCCTCCACTTTCTCGATCACTTGTATTATTTCGGAGGTGTTGTGCCAAGAAATCATGGACATAGCCTTTTCAGCCACACCGGACACGTGGCAGAACATGAGTGGGTACATTTCGGGATGGGGTGGGATGTTCCCGCTGGCTTGGATAGCGTTGCCTTTGCCAATGTAGAAGTGCTTGGAGACAAACTCAATTATGCCTGCAGTGGAACGATAATTCTCATTGAAGATGATCCTGCTCTTTGTGGCCACTTCATGCCTCTCTTTCTGGTAAAACTGAAAGAGTCGGTTTAACAGGGTGTGATCAGCAGACTGCCCATCCCCAACACAGAACAGCTTTGGGGTTATCTGCATGTGGTCCCCAGCGAGGACAATCCGGGTCTCAAAAGTGGCGTAGGAGAGCGGAATCAAAGCTTCGCACTCCAGCATCTGAGCAGCCTCGTCGATCATGATGTGGGTGAAGTAGCCGGGGGCAACCTTCAAGTTCTTGGATAACATGGAGGTGGTAATAATGATGTGGTGCCTGTCGATCTCCGCCTGCGTGGGGTGCCGGAAGGAGCGCTGGTCTGGCGAGAGGCAGCAGTACATCTGAGTGATGGGGTCCGTCAGGCTGATGGGACGGTCAGTGGATATAATCCTCAAGGGAACAGCCCACGGGTGCCCGCTGGTCACGTAGTTATGGAAATACTCGCGGATGTAGATGTCAGCAGCACTGGAGGGGAACAAAAGGGAAACCATCAAGAAACTGTAAGTGCTGTTCCCGAGCGCTGTGACCGTCATCTCAAGGCGCTCTCTGATCATTCCCCCACACGCACCCAAACTCTCCCCCAGCCCGGGCTGACCGCGCACTCGTCACGGCAGATGGTCACATATGTGCACAGAAGCCAGTGTTTACGCAGCCACCAATTCCCAGCCTATTTTGAGAGTACACTTTAAAACAGGAGCTGATACTCGAGACTAGGGCACCTCTCGACACTCATATGGAAAAATGCGATGTGCCCAACAAAATCCGTGGCCCTGCTGCTCTCTAGGGCCAAGTCACGCAGAGCTCTCCTCTGACAGCTAACCACCCCCAGCCCGGGCGGGTGATCCAGGACCTGCAGAAGAAGCTTCAGGGCAAGCAGACAGCTGAAATGGGCTAAGATGAGCAGTCACCCATCTATTATACATTATAAACTAAGGCAGTAACAGCCTGCAGGATCCGATGTGGACACTCTTTTCAGTGTAACTGCTCTAATTCTAACAGTCTTGGCCTGGTTTCCCTGAAGGCGCACTCTGAAGGCACTCAGACCAGATCCGCATTTCCTCTTCCCCAAACTCTCCCCGGAAAAGTCAAAAAACCTGGCATGTGCACAGAGCACAGCAGTCTTCAAGGGCAAGTAGAGCACAATGTTATCACAGCAGGGTCAGGCAACGGCTCTCAGCTTCCTCCAGTGCACAGTAAAGGCTAGAAAGAGCTAACTGTCTCTCCAACCCCATCCCCGTTTTATAAGGGGGCAGGAGTATGCCGCCTCTTCTACAAAGACTTCCACCCGTGCCAGGCTTCCTCCTAGCAGGAAGTGCTAGAGCAGTTTAAGACGTATTAAATAAAAATGAATTTATTTAAACAAGTAATGGAAATGCATAGTAAGAAAAGGGCAGCTCAGCCCCATCTCGTACACCCTGGCTCCTTCTCATCCCACCAGGCGAGCGACGGACCAGCTTGCTTGGACCCTGCCCACAACTCTGGTTGCCCCTTCCCTCACCCCCTGCTAACCTGTTAGTGTGAGTGCAGATCAGCACCCGTGTGTTGGGCTGCCGGAGGATCTCCATGGTGGCCATGGCCAAGGTGAACGTCTTCCCTGTGCCGAAAGGCCCGTAGATGAGAAGAGGTGGGACCTGCCGGCTGCTGGTTGCCTGGCCCGTGATGAAGGAGATGGCTAGTTTCTGCTTGCTATTCCCTTTCTGCGGTGACTGAAGAGAGTGGGGGATAGAGCAACTGGCAACATCTGGTAGGACCAGCTTCTCATCCAGCAGGCGATCCACAGCCTGGTGCCACTGCCGGAACTGCAGCTGGTCGATTTGGAACTGGATCTCCACCTTGCGGGAGGTGTTTGGCTGAAAGTTCAGCTCCGAGCAGCATCTCTTTGGTATCTGCAGCCAGATGGTCTTCTCCGTGGTGGCTTTATGCTCCACACTGACCTCGTAAACCCGCTTGTCTACAGGTGGGTCAAGTGCCAGGAAAGCAGTGGGCACGGACCTGCTCAGCAGATACCCCTCGTCCGTGTCCGGTGACAGGTTATAAGGGGTAGGCACCTTAGCAAACAGCTCACCAGAGAGGGCAAACTTCATCCCCATGGAGAGGCTTTCCAGCATGGGGGTCAGCGAGATGAGGACCCGCAGGTTGAGTCTGAAAGGAGGAAACACCCGAATGAACAGCAGAGAACGGGTCCATCAGTTCATCAGCAACCGCCCTCCCCGTTGCAGAGGGGGCACTGCCACCCGCACCCAGCGAGGGTCTGCCGGCCCCCTGAGCGCACAGAGGCAGAAACTCTGCTTCTAGCTAATCCACGGCTGCAGGACCAGACCCAGCCCTTCCCCTCCTATCACTGCCCAACAAGCCACCTTTCTGGGCAGGTTTCCATTTGTCTGGGAAGGCGCTCCAGGACCCAATCCAGAAGGGACAGAGGCTTCAGTAGCAGCGTGGCCCCAAGGGTTAGCAGTGGACCCGAGGTCCACAGCGAGGAGGAACCCCTCTGGATCCACACCTGGCACTTACTTGGCAATCAGAGCTTGTTCGGCTTCTTCCTCACGGAAGAGGAAGCTGTGCATCCTCTCGCGGTAGTTGAGACGGGTGATGGGAACCGTTGCACCACCCTCACGTTGGTAGTCCAGCGCGAGAGCAGGAGGTTTGTACTTGGCCATCAGGTCCACATCTTCACCGGTCCTTGGCACGCTGGGAACGATGATCCGGTTACCTCTATCCCATCGCACAAAGTTGACAGGACGGCTGCTCTCCCTGCTGCTGGGGACCTGCTGGGGGGTCTCCCGCCGGCCCACCTTGACCTTGATCTTCTGCATGAGGACGGGACGTCTGCCGAAGTCAAACACCACCCACTGCTCGAAGACGCCCAGCGTGCAGCACTCCACACAGACCTCCACCAGCGCGATGGGTGGGGAGGAGGACAGGGTGGCCACGTGCTCCCCTCGAATGTAGTGGAGGCCCTGGGAGAGCCCATTCCCCAAGAGGTAGAAGTTGACTCCAGGTTCCCGCTTCAGGAGCGCCACGTGCTGCAGAGGCATCTGCCGGTAGGGGAGAAGACAGGGACGCGGTGAGGGCAGCCCTCGGGAAGAGCCCAGCGGCTGATGAGGTCCTGCCAGCAGCATTTCCTACCGAAAGCTCCTGCAGGAACCGAACACCATGCCGGACCTACAGCGCACTTGAAATTCTCCTTTCAGGAGCTTATTCCTCATGCAACCCTACAGCAATTATTTTAAGGTCTTGAAGAACCTCAGGTTTCAGTTTTATAGCCATTGAGCCAGTCTGTTGTAAATGGGCAATCTCCTGTGTTGGAGAGGACAATTAGACCCAGCCTCTTGCCCCCAACACCCACAAAATCCTGGGCAGGAAAGCAGCTGAATCTTGTTATTTGTGGTGATACGTGGGTGGTGCTGAGAGCAGCCAGGTCCGCCCCAGCCCCACCGCATGAGACGAGACAGGAGACACGGTGGCTGCACCCCTCACGTACGGCCCCAGCTCAGGGACCACCTGAGCCTGGGCTGCTCCCGAATGCCCAACCCATGTCCTCATTCGGACATCCCAAAATCCCTATCCTGCTGCCCCTTGCGGAAATATTAATTAAAAAACCAAACAAAAAATCTGAAGGACAAGGACTGTGCACAGCAGGAGGCGGTGCCAGCAGCTCGCAGCCTCCCGCTGCGCAGAGCTGAGCTTACCTGGGAGTAGACCCTGAAATTCCAGCGGTATTTCATCCTCCTGTCCTCCAGTTGCACCTGCAGGGACTGCTCACACACGGCTCGGACGCCCTCGACGTGCTCAGACATCTGTGGGGGAGGCAGGAGAGGAGCGGGACTGAAGGCAGCATCCCAGGGACACACCGCAGAGCTCGCCGCGGGGCCATCTTCATCCTTTGCCTTTACGCCACGTCCTCCCAAAGAGGGGACCGTCGGCAAATCCTCATGCTCAGTCCTCACCCACCACGGCTCAGCGTCCCCATGCAGCAGCCTGGGGAAACGGAAGGACCCACGGCACAGCAGCGGGGTCGGGTACCCGAGCAGGCTCTGGGGTTGCCGTCTCGAAAGGGGTGAAGGAAGGGGGATGCAACATCCCTTTCTGCATCACCGTTAGAAAGGTGAGCGCAGTGGGCTCTGTTCCCAAGCTCCTACACAAGAGGCTTCTCGCGATG
>NW_009600828.1:23642-24131 GCF_000690535.1 Cariama cristata
CGCCCGCGACTCACAATCAACACCTCGTTGGAGCACCTCCGATACTCGGCAATGAGCCGGTCCTGGTAGGACAAGAGCCCTTCCTTCAGCGCTTGCTTCTTTTTCTTCACGGCAGCCTTCACCCTCTGGATCCACTCCTGCAGCTCCTCGGTGGAATGAGCCTTGGTGCAGCTGCTCCCCATTTCGCACACCTCCGCTCTGTCGGGCGACTCACAATCAACACCTCGTTGGAGCACCTCCGATACTCGGCAATGAGCCGGTCCTGGTAGGACAAGAGCCCTTCCTTCAGCGCTTGCTTCTTTTTCTTCACGGCAGCCTTCACCCTCTGGATCCACTCCTGCAGCTCCTCGGTGGAATGAGCCTTGGTGCAGCTGCTCCCCATTTCGCACACCTCCGCTCTGTCGGGAGAGAGGTGTCCCAGGTGCCACCCAGGCCTGGTGGCAGGGGGGTCCCCAGGGAGCCGGCACCTGCCTGCTGCCCCTGCCCTCT
>NW_009600829.1:0-2041 GCF_000690535.1 Cariama cristata
GCCAGAGGAGGTTTAGACTGGACATTAGGCAAAATTTCTTCATGAAAATGGTTGTTAAGCATTGGAACAGGGTGTCCAGGGAGGTGGTGGAGTCACCATCCCTGGAGGTATTTAAAAGATGTGCAGGTGTGGTGCTTAGGGACGTGGTTTAGTGGTGGACTTAGCAGTGTTAAATTTATGGTTGGACTCAATGATCTTAAAGGCCTTTTCCAGCCTAAACTATTCTATGATTCTCAGTCAGGTCAGAACACACACCTGCATGAGACTTAGTACGCTGTTCTGATTTACCTCTGTTCCCAGCCACCTGGTCAGAGATGAATACAATTTTTTTACATTAGTATTTATTTAGCTAAAAATCTTTAGAGTTTGCATTCAAACACCTGCATTTTCCCAAACTGAGAAATTCCAACTTTGCAACTGCATCTGAATTTGCCCAATAAATAGAGTGCTGGAGCTGCTTTTCAATCTGAATAGACTGAGCAATAGACTACCACATGATTGAAAACAGGACCAATTTTTCCCCATGACAAATAGTTCTCCATATTAATCATATCAAAGGGGTTCTTAACTGTTTGCCATTCTGGATGTTTCAGTATTTTTGTAACCACTAATTAGTTGATTCTGAAGGGTGGACAACACAGTTGTTTCAGCTCTTGCCAAAGGAAGAAGCTCAGCAGTCTGACAGTGCCAGTTAGGACATTCGTTAGCTGTGGGTCTGAGCAAGCAGTTTTTGTGTGATTAGATAACTCATCTCCCATCTCATCATGAAAGATGTTCAGTTTTGGATTTGTTTCTGGATGGAAGGTTCTTCTTCATATTGCTGTATCCTATTCCTGTCCTCTCAAAGTTCAGCCTGCTACTCCATTAGACTTCTTTACCCTATACTGGTGCCTTCCAAGTACTGCTGGCCACCTCCAGGACATTGCCTACAATTTCCCACTCTGCTGTCACACCACAAGTGCTTCAAGCTTCATTTTTCATCATATCTACCAGGAAGGGAGAGAGACAAATCCCCGCTACTATCAGAACACTGTCCAACAAGCTTCTCTCATCGTCTTTCCTGCTCTCCTTACCTTGAGACATGGATTTAAACCAGGAAAAGGCAGAACATCATTTATATCTAGTGTTAAAGCCCAGCCATCTGAGATTTCACAACAGCTGACAGCACCCATTAGGTACACATGTATACCAGTCCCAGCTACAGCACACTTAAAAACTGGAAGCAGAAATATGCAAACACCTATTTTTCATTATAGGACATACCTTAATCACACGACACACTAGATTGATTTATTTTTCTTCCCAAGGTTTTTCCTACTCTTCCAAAGTATCAGATGGTAATAAAAGTGTCAGGAAACATCTCTGTGCTCTACAGAGTGCCCTATCCTAGGCCTAATTCTGATCCTGACTAGACCACTTGGTTTACCCCAGTACAAATTAAAATTAACTAGTAATAATTAAATTGTATGATTTCATAATCATGACCAAATCATAAATAATTAAAATATTACATTAATAATGCATAAACTTGTGAGAGGTCATACAACTATGAAAAATAATTATCTGTTCAGTTAACAAACAACTAGCAGTCATGCCTACAGAATTTTAATGGGCAGAATTAAAATTAAAACCTGATCAAAATGCAAAATCTTAATTAATTTTGAGCATAAGCATCTTAGCTGAATAACACTGTCCTTCATGCATTTCTACTTATGATCATTTTAACTACTTTAATCATTAGACAATACGTCACAGATTCAAAATATGGTATTTTGTGTTTCTTTTTAACATTGAACACTATCAGGCACAAAATTAGTGTTCAGTTGAGGAAAAAAAAGAGAAGGAATATGGCTTTTTTCTTTCTTTTTTTTAATGAAAAACTTCAAAATTCCTCCAATTTTCAACAAATAAATGAAACGAGACAAAAAAGAGGTGAACAGAAAGATCAAGGTCCTGCACCTGCATTGGGGCAATCCCAAGCACCAATACAGGCTGGGCAGAAAATGGATCGAGAGAAGTGCTGATGAGAAGGACTTGGGGG
>NW_009600830.1:0-30897 GCF_000690535.1 Cariama cristata
GTTCTGTTTCAGCCAAACCAGGACAAAGATCCATTTTACCTTTCCGTTTTATCTAACATAGCAAATTGGTACTTTTTTCAAGGCTATTCTTGTTCTTGCTCTAGCAGTTTGAGGCCTTGATTGTTGAGGAAACTTTCTTTCTTTTTTAATTTATTTTTATTTATTTTATTTTTAATTAACTTCCTTTCTGTTCTGGGTATTTCAACTTTCTTTCCATCATTTACACGTTCCTACAGAGAGTACCTTTCATGTTGTATTTTCCAAAATCTTCAAATTACCTGTTGCAGATTACTCTTTTTACTATATAAGGAATAACATAATATCTGAAAACTCTTATTGACTGTAAATCCACATTAGATTTTTATGATTAGACACATCCAGCTGCTGAATCTTCTATCTTGTGAAATTAATAAAACAGTTTCTGAAATAAATTGTACCTTCTATTGTTTTATTTACATCAGTTCTTAACCCAAAATCAGAGTTTTACTGGTTTATCTGGATATTCTAAGCTACCCTACTCTCTACTTTCCACCTCCCCCCCCTCCTTCTTCATAGAGCGTTATACTAAGATTAATAGTTGTATTAATACAATTTTAAAATCAATGTAGTTAGTTAAGCATACATTTAAATGACAAAAATTTTTTCTGTTACTAGGTTCATCAAGAGTTACAAGAAATTTGGTGGCCCTCTTGAAAGGTAAACTTGTTTGATTATTGTTTATGTAGCAACTTCGAACCTTGTTTTCGTAAAAATTAGAACAATATACCAAGAAGCTTGAGGCTGAAGAGAAAATATAATGTGTAGTATTTTACCTTGAATATAACATGACTTTAGCTTAATAGCTTCCCTTTCTTCATGTGTGGTATGTGTGCAAACAGCCACTCCGCACAACAAACCTTCTAATTTGTAGGACTACTTACTCTCTTTACATCTTACTTGCTGTCTTGTTTAATCTTCACTGATGATAATCATTCAGTTGTCTTGTTTGGTAACCTGTTGAAAGCCTATCAATTTATCCACTGTGACTGTCAAAGTTTGTTTTGCATTTTCTTTACTATCAGTTCTTATTTTTAAGCTTTCTTTATTATTCCATGTTTTAAGAAAAACTTCCCATCCTTATTTTCCTTAAAAATATTTATAGCCCATATAAACATATTCTATATAATGATTCCTTTTCTTTAAAAAAAGACATGTACAGTAATTTAACTCCACACTGTAGGGTTAGGTTCTCTTACGGTTCTTGTTCTATTGTCCTCTGATACCTGAATCACTTCCGTTTTCTCTCCTTGGATCAAAATTGTACACAGCATAGCAAGTGCAAGTGACTGATAACTTATATGATCATTTCTGTAGTTTCAAAGTCTCAAGGAGTCATTCACAATTATGAAAGTTTCAGGGCTATAAAAATGTGTGTTTCATTACAGGTTAGATGCTGTAGCTAGAGATGCTGAGCTAGTTGATAAATCGGAGACAGATCTTAGACGTTTGGGAGAACTTGTACATAATGGATGCATTAAAGCTTTAAAGGACAATTCATCTGGACAAGAAAGAGCAGGTACAATGTGTTCAGGGGGCTTGGGGGACAATAAAAATGTTGAGAAGTCTGAATTATTCTTGTACTCTGATCATAACAAAACAGTTTTGAGGGGAAAATATAAACAAAAATGTTGGCATGCTGGGTGATTTTAAAAAAGGGTTATAGTAAGATGACTTCCTCTTTTTCCTTTCTGTGTGTGGATTGTGATTGGAGAATGCAGTATGTTTTTGCTTTGCTGTGAAATTTTAAAGTAATCTGTTACTATCTGGTAGCCCTTTTGATTCTGGAGCTGAATTCAGGCGTTTGGTTAAGAAAAGGTCATTGGTATAATTGCAAATTTGCTGCTATAGCATCTGTCTTGTTTTCTTTACATTTTTCTGTATGATATTCATAAAGATAAACATTTTAATAGCTTTGCCATTTATTTTAAGGAGGTAGACTTGGGAAAGTTAAAGGCCCAACATTCCGAATCTCAGGAGTGCAGGTGAATGCAAAGCTAGTCATCTCTCATGAAGAAGAGTTGGCACCGTTGCACAAATCCATTCCTTCAGATCCAGAAGAAAGAAAAAGGTATTGATTTTTTTTTTTAAAGGAAGTAGTAATGTACAAATTTTTTCAAGTTTTACTAATTTTTTTCAGACAACTTTGACTCAAAACACACTGTAAGAGTGCATTGTCCCGTTGTTCCCTGTAAGGACTGGCAGCGGTAACCTGCTCCACATCTGTTCTTAGTTCTTTCTTCCCTTGCCGTAAAAGCCAGTAACAGCTTTGGCTTCTCAGTTGTATTCACTGGGGTCTCTGTTCAGTTACTAATAATAATCAGGACTAGATTAGTCAGCTCCTCCTGCTGAGTAGCTGCTGTATGTGTCATCTCTGCTTGAAGGGAAAGCAGTATCTGTCAAAGCACGGCAGTAGCTGTTTCTGAACTTTTTGCCTTGCCACCTTGTGTATCAATCCCTTAATATTGTGCATTTGATTAACAGTTATACTTGGATGATGGTTTATACTTTTATTCTTTGTTAGCCAACTCTGTGATGCAGCTCATGGCCACAGACAGATGTCTGTTCTTCATATTTTAGTCTTGATCATCTTTAAAACACATTTCAGTCCTGATTTCAATAAATATTTTATAGAAATGTTGAAGAAATGTGAGGATAAATGTTTGGATCGATTTCCTAAATTTACCAGCATCTTAGAAGAGAAAATAAATCTAGTTACATTACTTTTAGTATGTTTCCTTCCCCCTTGCTGAGCTTCAGAAGTAAAAATCCCGTATTTGTCTTTCTAATTTATTTCTCCTAGATATGTCATCCCATGCCACACCAAGGCTGCTCATTTTGATATAGATTGGGGTAAGGAGGATGATTCCAATCTGTTAATAGGCATCTATGAATATGGTTATGGCAGCTGGGAAATGATAAAAATGGATCCTGATCTCAGTTTGACACAGAAGGTATGTTGTCTACAACATTTCATCAAGGGCTCTTTGTTTAGATAATTATGCTACTAAGAGCAGTTACTGAAAGAGCTTATTTTATGATAGCTGAAACTGCAGAGATATTGTACGTCAGTTGTACATCTTAGTATCCTTCTTGTAGTATCTTACTAGATTTTAAGGTCTTGTGTGTCTGGTTGAAGTATGGCTTCTTGCAGTCAATTATGTTGCCATATTTCCATGTAGTTGGACCTCTGTCATTTGAATTTTAATTTCCACTCTTTTCCTTTTCTATTTTAGATGTTCTAGTTTTGTCCATTTTGTGTTCTTGAGCTTTTGGAAGGGAGTTTTTTTTTCTAGAGATTTGGTTTAGTTTCCTCATCACCCACTTAATCCCCAGGTTCTTCACCTGAAGCTGTCTTTCGCTCACAACATGAGAATAGCTGTACTAGAATTAGTGCAGTAGCTCCTTAGCAATAGTGAGCAACAGGTATTGAGGGAAAGACTGGGGTGAAGTAAACTTTGTGACAGTGCCAACAGCCTATAGTTTTGGGATGTAAGGAACTTGGGTTGTGTTCAAATTGGTTTAATATTGATTCGTACTCCTGCCTTCCATTAATTTGTGTGGTTTTTGAAACCACCCTTTTTTTTTTTTTTTTGGCATCTGCAATACCCTGTAATGAGTTCTGCATTTAGAAGATTAATGAGACAGAGCCAGGAATTCTGTGGATCACTGGTACAGTAGCTCAGAATTTCTTAGATGAACTATCAGAGTAGTAACAGAAATCTGAGGCTGATTTCTTGAGTTTTTTTTAAACTGTGAGGTAATTTCCAAGACTCTGCATTAGCTGTGTGATTGGAGAGAAATGAAAACATTTGAGAAATTCTCCATTGCTTCAAGTACACTGGCATGTTTGCTAGGTATAGTTGAAGTGAATTGTCTTCCATCTTTTATGCAGCTTTTTCTGTTCTGTGTGCTCCAGGCTAGCATCTTCCAAACTTGATAATATGTACTCATAGCTGTGATACTACCATTGTTCTCCTCAGATTTTGCCTGATGATCCAGATAAGAAACCCCAGGCAAAGCAGTTACAGACGCGTGCAGACTACCTCATTAAATTACTGAATAAAGACCTTGCAAGGAAGGAAGCACAAAGGCTTGCTGGTGCAGTAAGTAAAATTTGGCATTCATTAGGGAGATAAAACAATACATCTATGGGCATGTCAGCTGATCCTTTTTCTTTTTTAGTTCTGCTCTTTGTATAGTATTACTCTGTATTGCTAATCATATTACGTGAGACTAACTCAAGAAATTAATTGTGCGTTTCATATTGTATTATTGTCTTATTTGTATGTATTCTCTACTGTTGCACTATGCTCTATCTCCAGTCCTGAGAAAAGTGGTGGTCATTAGTAGCAATAAATAAAATAAAATGAACGTCTAGTTGATGTAAAAACAGATTTATTTTATTTTTTTTGCGACTGTGGTGCAAAGATGCTTGTCAGTTGACATATTAAAGAGACCAATTTGCATTCAGGGCAATTCAAAGAGGAGGAAAACAAGAACTAAGAAGAATAAGGTGATAAAGGCTGCAAAAATAAAAGAAGAAATAAAAAGTGATTCCTCACCACAACCCTCAGAGAAATCTGAAGATGATGATGAGGATAACAAGGTAAATACCTTTGATACAGTAAAGATGGCTGTTCAGTTCTTATTAGTATCGATTTCTATTCTGTCTTCTGCTTGACTTACTAAAATTGAAGAACCTGAACATCATCCTTTTCCTGTGGCCACTACAGTTGGTGTTGCATCAGTACAAGCACATGGAAGACTGTATCTATTTTAATTTAGTAATAAGCAAGTAACTGGGGAATTATGAGTAGTTTTCCAAATTACATTATAAAAAAATGTCGTGGTCTAATTGCTAGTGGCATTGCTCAGTTTTAGCATTCTTTAAAGACTTCAGCGTTGTATCTGCTAGAAATACAAACCTAATGTAACACACAATTATAAAACTAACGTTTCTGTCCAATGTGTTATAACTGCTGATAGTGATTCTTAAGGTAAAGTTTTTTATTCATGCTCGCAAAAAAAGCCATCAAGCTCAGTTAAAATGAGCAGCATGATTAAATGGTAATTCAAGACTTACCTGTGACATCTACTGTATGTGTCATGGCTTTCATTATCCAAAAAGACTATTTAACCAGCTATTTGACCTTGTGTTCGGGTAGTTCTGATGTGTTCTTTTAAGGCTCTACTTTTGTTGGGTCTTTTTATTTCTAACGTTTACCACTCAGCAGAAAACACTAGAGATAAAAATTTAGGTAAAGATTAGGGTCATGTCAGACCTAATTTTATAACTTTGAAAGTAGTTGAAATCAGTGCAAATCTATATGTATCACTAAAATATTTCCTACTTGGTTTAAAATAAACTAAATTGAAGTGTCTTAAGTGACCTTTTTAAACTGTTACAAACTATTGCAATTGTCAACTGGGTCTAGAGGAAAAAATACTTGTATGATACAGAGTTAAAACTGAGTCGGCCTCAGAAGATCCGTGATACATCTGTGTAAAATAGTAATTTTTAACTGAAGCATTCCTGTATGTATTTCAATTGTACTATGAAGAATGAAATGTAAAGCCAGAAAAAAAAAGTAAAAAAAATTTGAATGTAGACTGGCTTATGTTTATAGATACAATATTTTATCTGGAATCTAAGACTGCAACTGTAGTGTTATCACAGTTCTCAGTAAATTAACATGGGCAACTGAATCCTTAAACTAAGCAAATTAAATGTTCGAACTACTTAAAAAATGAGCGTTAGACTTCATCTCAACTCAAAACAGAAGACACTGCTAGTCAGTTGATTGACTTGTTATGTTTTGGAAAAATGCCTAGACTGCTGTCCCCTTTTGTATATTTAACAACAGATATTCATTACCTTAATGCTTTTGGACACAAACTAACAATTGCATTTCTGAAAACTGTACTATACAAGAATGGGCTTTAACCACCTAAACAGTTGGCTTTAGCTACTTAGCTGCCATACTGTGTGCAATACTTAAAACTTACCTGTTTAACTGTTAGAAAATTCATCGAACTCTTGAAGCTAATGGATTTTTGCTGGGAAGTTTCCATAATACCTAAATACTGAACTCCTGATTGGGCTCATTACTTCATACCTCATTTAAGTAACTTGTTCAGATTCATGTATTAGGCATTCTTTCATCTGTTTTTCTGCAATAGATTCTAGATTTGCCTTTCCAGGATGTTTTCAAATAAATTTAAATATTATAATGATTCTTGCACCTGTACATAATAATTTTGTTACATAGTATGATATTTTTCTGTGTCTGAAAGGATTTAAGTTTCCATCTCAGACTTTATAAGTGAGTATTATAAAGACCACTGGATTGGTATTTTGTTCACCTTCAAATAATTAAATAGACCCCTATCAGACAATCTGTAACTAAGACTTTTTTTTAAGCCTAGAAAGAACACCTCTGGAAATGAGAAAGTTGTTGGGACTCTTAACTTCTCCTGTGAATGTCTAATATGGGATTGGTAAAAAGTTACTGGGACAAAACTAACTAGAACAGAGGTCTTATAACATCCCCGCCGCTTGAGTGTCCTGACCCATCAACTCAGTTTTGCGAGACCAACTTCCTTATAATTTTTAGTTCTTCAGAGCCTAACTACCTTTTAGAGGGACAGAATTCTAAGTTAATTCTAAGTTAAATGGACATAATTTCTCACACCACTACCACTGCCCAATCAGTACTTGCTTTGTCACATCAAGGAATAGTGAGTAGTTCTCATTTTCTTTACAATGCATTCAGTTCTATTTGATAGGTGTTAAATCCACGTCCAAAAAGAAAAAAATTTACAGAAAAAAAGTATGTTTTAATCTGATACTTAGGAGACTTGTATAGATAGGAAATCGGTTTGATGTGACACATATGCTTGCATATTGCAGGATGACATTGTTTCAGTGAAACATCCACATAAAAAAATTAAAACAGAAAAAGAAAATGAAGAAAAGCCTGAGCCAGATACTGGTATAAAGAAGGAAGCTGAAGAAAAAAGAGAGACAAAAGAAAAGGAAAATAAAAGGGATTTGAAAAGGGAGAAAAAAGAAAAAGATGATAAGAAAGAATTAAAAGATATTAAAGAAAAGAGAGAAAACAAAGTAAAAGAATCCACACAGAAAGAAAAAGAAGTAAAGGAAGAGAAGGTAACTAGGTTTATTTATCTTATATAGCACTAGAAAAGCCCACTAGGTTTGTGTGAATGATTTTGAGATTAATTTTGGATCTTATCAGTTGTCATTTCATTGAAGTCTTTTACATCATTTGAAGTCTTATTTTCACTACCTAAACCATGAGGACAGGTGTTTGAAATGGGAAATTACATCTTCAATGATATGTATCGTAGTTGGACTGAGAGTACAAGTGTGTTCAAGAAATTCTTTTATTCCTTTTCCATTCTCCTTTTCCATCGCACAGAGGAAGTAAAGTGTACTGTCACTGAATTTCAGCATAGTTTTTATTCTTATTATTGAAGAGAATGCAGTGGTTACAGGGTTTGTCATATATTATAGGATAATTTCAGAGCCAAAATAAAGTTTACTTAAGTATTTTTATATCTTGTTCTTAGGTAAATGAAATCAAATCTGAAAATAAAGAAAAAACTAAAAAAATTCCATTGTTGGATACTCCAGTTCATATTACTGCAACTAGTGAACCAGTTCCTATATCAGAAGAATCTGAAGAACTGGATCAGAAAACTTTTAGTGTGGTAAGTCCCTTTTTGATAAGTTAGTGTTTATACTTGAGTCTAAATGAGGACAATTTCTGATTTCTTGATTCTGTTATTGGGCACAGTAGCACAGGTGGTCTTTTGCTAGTAAGGTCTCAGATCAGTGACTGTTATTGTCACTGTATTAAAGTAATTTTTGTCTTCATTCGAGCAGTTTTGTTATTTACTGTATTTATGCGGGATAGTACAAAAACTTATCCAATGATCTGTGTGCCAAATAGATTTAGAATATAGACTGTAAAGAGGTATCCTCAATAATAACTTGTGTGTCCTGCTTCTTAAATAGCAGACATGAACGAACTTCAGTGCAATTGCTGGAGTCTCTGGCTTCACCTTATCATATATACCTTTCCTCTTTATAAGATAACAAGGGAATTTAGGTTTCAGCACTTCCCTCCTGAAGTATTAAATTAGCAGGCACAGGAAGGAACAAATGCTAAAGCCCTTAGAAATAACCTTGCTGGAGTAATGTCTCTGACACCATAAGAATTTTGTTTAATGACTACTTCTGACTAAGAACAGAATCAATATTAGAGCCAAAAAGGTACATACACAGAATTTATGTAAGGTTTTATAGGGCAGCTGGGGCTTTTGGAAAGGTATCAGTGAGTTACTTTGAGCAGCTACTCTGTTGTGGGTGTTCTATCATTCAGATTTCAACAGCTGTTTCTGCCAGCCAGGCTTATTGGGGCTGTTGTGATGGCTGTGACATGCAAGTAAGAGTCTCTTGAGTATGGTAGTGACTGGTCTATGTATGGTTTTATTCTAAACGTTCCAAGTAACTCACCTGTAATTTCCAAGAAGAGCCTAGAGTGATTCAGGTGGATATGTTTGTGTGGCTAAGTGACAGAAAATCACTTGGTTTCCATGTACAGTTATATTTTTCTGATTACTTCTATATTTAAGCAGTGCACTCTGTAAGCTGTCTTTTAAAAGCTACTTTGAGCTGTGGCTAGTTCAGTATGTAATGGAGCTGTTTTAATTTAATTACCAAGTGGCATGAGCTGGCAATGGAACAGCTTCCCTGATTTTTCCGAGTTGTCCCTCAATGCTTACATGGTAATGGTGATATTCCATTTCATTCCATTCTGAACATTTGTTTGTTTTTTCAAAACTATCTTTTTTTAAATCTACAGAATTCCTTTTGTTCTTACTGGGAGTAATTCTAGGTTGGGTCTGTGTATAGAAAAACATTTTTTTTTATTCTGGAATGCATGTTTATCATTATGCCATGGTCAGATGCAGTCTAATTAGCATATTCAACTACACTTTCAAATGGAAATTAGTACTAATTTGGCTCTTTGTGATAAGGAGCATATGCATTTCGTCTGTTTAACCATGCCGTTGTAGTTGGATGGTATTCCTAAGCAAGTGGCTGTAATTTAAATCATGCTAACTGGTTTTATCTGGATTTATTATTAAAACATTTGATTCAAAGTGTGAAAATTCAAGAACTCACATGTGACGTATATCTGTGTTGCCGTCACTATTACTAACCTAGGCATACCCAAACTAACTTTACTGTAGATAGTACAAGTTCTGCTAGTATCCACATAAGTCTGAGGTTTAAAAACTGCTCAGAGAAGCAGTGTTGATCATCTGCTGAATGCGAGGTGTAATTGATGCAGAAAGTATCTGTTTGAAATGTACTGAACACTCTCATATTTGGTTTTGAGACTGAGTTTGTATAGCTTTCAAGGTGCTAAAAAGTATAAGTCTTGTCCTATATGCTTGTGCTGAAAGTTATAGCTATGATTGTAAAACCCAGTTGTGATGAGTCCTTTTCCTCAGAAAATCCCTTATTAAATTAGTGTTTTCTTAAATCCTTGATATCTATATTTTATACAATCTAATGCTTTCATAGAGGAGTAAATTTCCAGCTGGGTTTAAAATACAACTTTCTCCAAAGGAAACCTGTAAAATGTTTTTAAAAGCTGTGAGCAAGTCATGTATTTCATTTGGCTTGTAACAATACTGTCTTTGCCTGTGTGTGTATATATATATGTCACAGTAAAGGGTGGGTCATGTTTTAGAATTTTTTTTTTTTCCTTTGAATTAATACATTCCTTTTTTCCATTTTGCAGTGCAAAGAAAGAATGAGGCCTGTCAAAGCAGCATTGAAACAGCTGGATCGACCAGAGAAGGGCCTTTCTGAAAGAGAGCAGCTGGAACATACTAGACAGTGTCTAATCAAAATTGGGGATCACATTACTGAATGTCTAAAGGAGTACACAAATCCTGAACAAATTAAACAGTGGAGAAAGTAAGTTATTCTTCATGTTTTTTCTTGAAAAAGGAAAATCTGTAATTGCTTCTGTTGAGCAGAATAGTTATTTCTCTCATTTCTTCTTCTTCCTTTCTTGTATCTTTCTGCTGTTTTAAATAGGATTCTATAAAAAGATGGTTATAGATGTTTCTGACTTTTAATGGATGGACTTTTTCATACTGCCTAGCAATGCATTTTGTCCAGTAGGTGGAGTCATGTCGCTTCTTAAAACCAAAAGCAAACACTAGATAACTTCCTACTTAAACTGTGTTTAGTGGAAAAGCATTCTTACCTTTAAGGTTCTGGTTTTTTCAACTTTGAGTGTTGTTTTGTTGTGTTTTTTTTTTTATTTCCTGCTAAAAACAGGCAATTCTAAATTTTCGTTGAACTTTGTATGATTTTGAGTTGCAGAATTCTTCTTTTTAAAATAGACTTTAAATTATGGATTACTTATTAACTATGACTGGATAAACGTATTATCATAACATACTCCGATGTGTTTCAAAAATTAAAGAAAAGTTTGCATCTTTTGAGATGACAGTTTCAAAAAATGAAGAAAAAATGTTGGTTTGTAAACTTCTTATATGTCATCGTTAAGTTCTTAATGCAATTTGAGTTACAGTTAACGGAATGTACACTTTAATCTTTTATGGTTGAAAATACATCCTGCTCTTCCATATACAAAAGTCTGTTAAGTGTTCTATTTTCTTGAAGAGTTCTGTTAACATAGAATGTGTATGCTGTTTTTACTTACTTTACTTCAAAGTATTAAGGACATCTGAGATACAAAACCAAGATCCAAGTCTTATATTTTGGTAAATATTATATTTCTTTAAGTGGAAACTTGTAATAGAGCTATTATTCATAATAATATGATATTATATGTAAATTAATAAAATATGTATTTCAGCTATCTTTGATAAGAAGTGGTGTAGTTAAGCTGCTTACCTCATATAAAGTTATACAGATGTCATCAGGCACACCATTGGCTGGTTGTCTACTTCTGCCAGCCTCTAGACCAAAATTATAATGTTTAAATAATCACAGCGAAGGAGCAGACTGTTGTTTCCTGAGCCTGCACACTTCAGATACTTCTGGACCCTAGTATCCTGTAGTCTCTTTGAAGCATTCCACCTATAAATTTGACTAAGAGAATTTTAGACTTCAGATCTGTTTACCTGTGTGGATCTGTTACCTGTGATCATAGAAGCAAATGTTTTCTTCAGGGTTTTGGCATCTTGACAGCACAAGTCTTGTTCTTTGTTCGTTCCTTCGAACACCGATTAGGCACAAATTTATTGCCATGCAACTTCCATCCTCTTTCACAGTTCTTACTTGGTTTCAAAAGCTTTGATGAGGCTTTGGAATTCTGTGGAAAAATTCTCTCACTGATATTTTCATGAAATAAGGCTTGTAGGTCCAATGTCATAGGCTGTAAAAGATTTCAAGTTTGGAAGAATTTTTATTTACTTTACTTAAATTTTTATTTTCTGAGTGGAAAATTATCAAAATTCAAACAAACTTTCAGAATACATACATAAACTGATAGCTACATTTTTAAGCAGTTTCACAAGTCATTTTAACACAATTGTTATTAGTACTAGTTTACTTCAGAGTGCAAAGCACATGGGAGTTATGATAAATATTACAAAGTGATAAATTGTTAAAGGAATTAAATCTTTCAAATGTTTGAAATATAACTAGGTAATGTTTGCTGTGTAGGTAGGCAATAATGTGTAAATGTTATAGTGTTTCTGGTTTACTGAAGTACTGTTCAAGTAATTTCAGTTAAATCCACGTTCTGTTGCATAATATTAAAAAAAATTAAAAATAACAATAACTTCTCTTTTCTTCTTCCTCAGAAATTTGTGGATTTTTGTCTCTAAGTTTACAGAATTTGATGCCAGAAAGCTGCACAAACTGTATAAACATGCAATCAAAAAACGCCAAGAATCTCAGGTAGTATTTTCAGACTCTTTCTAAATACACAAATATATATTTTCACTATTATAACTCTTCTATTAATTCTAAAGGATTTCAAGGAACACTGACATACACTTCACGTAGCATTTGTGTCTGTAGTAAAGTAGTCTATTTTGTTAGAAAATTTTTCTGATGAATTCAGATGAACTTCGGGATTTAGCAATGAGATTTTTTGTGCTTGTCTCTTTTAGCAACACAATGACCAGAATATTAGCAGCAATGTGAATACACATGTAATTAGAAATCCAGGTAAGAAACCTTAAATATATTCTTGAGTTAGATATCGTAGTTTTCATGTTTATTTTACTTCACGTGTCTCCTAGATGGGTCTCCCACGCTGCTAAGTATCATAGAGATTGGCTGATTAGCAAAACTTCACTATTTTGCTGATGAAATTCAGCTCAGTGTAGACTGAAGCTGGTACTTACTGGTTCTAGTAGCAAGTTATTTGACCATCCTTTAAAAAAATCTTTGGAAACATTTTTTGTATTTAATTTTGGGGAAGGGGAGAAATCTACTCAAACACCATAAATTTTGTGGGAATTCTGTGCCAATTTGTTGCTGTTGTAATGTCACTACCATGTAAGAAAGCAAGCTATTTCTTGAAGTCATAGGATCGTAAAATGGTTTGGTTGGAAGGCACCTTGAAGATCATCTAGTTCCAACCCCCCTGCCATGGGCAGGGACACCTTCCACCAGACCGGGTTGCTCAAAGCCCCATCCAACCTGGCCTTGAACAGTTCCAGGGAGGGGACATCCACAACTTCTCTGGACAACCTGTCCCAGTGCCTCACCACCCTCACAGTGAAGAATTTCTTCCTAATGTCTAATCTAAATCTTCCCTCTTCCAGTTTAAACCCATTGCCCCTTGTCCTATCACTCCATGCCCTCATAAAAAGTCCCTCCCCAGCTTTCTCGTAGGCCCCATTGAGGTACTGGAAGGCTGCTATAAGGTCTCCTCAGAGCCTTCTCTTCTCCAGGCTGAACAACCCCAACTCTCTCAGCCTGTCTTTATAGGAGAGGTGCTCCAGCCCTCTGATCATCTTTGTGGCCCTCTGGATTCGCTCCAACAGGTCCATGTCCTTCTTTTGTTGGGGGCCTCAAAGCTGGATGCAGTACTGCAGGTAGGGTCTTGTGAGAGGGGAGTAGAGGGGGAGAATCATCTCCTTCGACCTGCTGGCCACGCCTTTTTTTGATGCAGTCCAGGATACAAATGGCTTTCTGGGTTGAATATGCACATTGCTGCATCATGTTGAGCTTTTGAAGTCATAGTTTATGATTAGTTACACAGGCTGTCTTTTACTGTTGACAATAACACTGATTTTTCTGTGCTCCCACACCTGCCTCCTTGTAATACTCGCTTTTATCTTGTGTTATGCAGCACTTTGAATATATTTTCATGGACTTAAAATCAACATAATGTATTTTAGGAACACCACTGAAAGTCTTTCATTAACAAGGTGTACCTTGAAAACTCATATTCATGCTAAGGCAATCCCTTCTTAGAGTGGAAGTTGCTACCATTCTGTCTAAAATTGCTCTGCTAAAGGTGCCCTCTGCTCACTGCTCATTTGGACCACACTTAGCTTCATAGACTGAATGGAGAGGTTAAAAAGTTCAATTTCTGAGTCCTACACATCTACAGTTCTAGATTGCTTCCCTCTTCTGAGGTTTCTTTCCGTTAACTCGCATTAGTACATTTGTCTTTCAACTATTTAATCTTGTTTCTGTCAAATTATAATGCTACTTTCATACTGCGTTACATCTGAAGTGCTGTTTGAATTAGGTGAAGAAAAGACTTTGCGACTTCCTTTTAACCTCCGCTTTATTAAACAGATTTGGAAAGACTGAAGGAGAATACAAACCATGATGACAGTAGCAGGGACAGTTATTCTTCTGACAGACATTTGTCACAATACCATGATCATCATAAGGACAGGCATCAGGGAGATGCTTACAAGAAAAGTGACTGTAGGAAAAGGCCCTATTCAGCCTTCAGCAATGGCAAAGATCACAGAGACTGGGATCACTACAAACAAGATAGCAGGTGAGTTTCTTCAACAATTCTAAAATCTGTTCAGAATTCCATGCTGTTTTTATAGTATGCTTGTTGCAAGCACCAAAACATCTTTTTTGAGTAATGCAAAATTGCAACTATAGTATCTAATGCAGTTGTGTTGATTTGACATAATTGTGGCTCTTAAGGTATCTTCAGTAACACTAATACAAATAATTTCTATGTTTTAGATACTACAGTGATAGTAAATATAGAAAGTTAGATGACTACAGGAGCAGAGATCACAGGTCAAACCTGGAAGGAAGTTTAAAAGACAGCCGGGCTTATTCAGATCACCGTTCCCATTCAGACCATAGGATACATTCAGATCAGCGTTCCACTTCAGAGTACAGCCATCATAAATCTTCTAGAGATTACAGGTACCACTCAGACTGGCAAATGGACCACAGAGCTTCAGGTAGTGGCCCAAGGTCACCATTAGATCAAAGGTCTCCTTATGGTTCAAGATCTCCCCTAGGACACAGATCTCCATTTGAACACTCATCAGATCACAAAAGTACACCTGAACATACATGGAGTAGCCGGAAAACATAACAAAGACTGACATTTTCTGGACCTTCTTTTAGCCATATACAGTAAACTAACACAGTAATTGCCTTACATGACTTGAAAGATATGGACTGGATACTCTATCAGTAGCAGTATTGTTGCTTCTTTCCAGGCTGCAAGGTCTATTATCCCAACAGAAGAAAAATATTTTTGTATTTAAAGTTTATGCTGCACTGTGCTGCAAATGCTGTGGCACTCTTTTTTAAGAAATGGAAGATGTTTACTTTTACAGGGACCTCAACACTGCCCCTTTCAGACTGGATCTTACTATAAAACTCTTCGTGTCAAAGTGGGTTTAGGCTGAACACGTTTTAAATTATGTTTGTAAATGAACTTTTAAACACTGACCTGTGCTTGTATTTCAGGAAGGAATGATGAGTTTATTTTCTTTTGTTTCTTAGTAAAGAACTCTCAAGGACTTTGTTCACTTTCCAAAGCTACTTGTTTACATTGTACACTGCGACCACCTTGCCGCTTTTCATCACAAGCTTGAATATTTAAATTCTGTACCTATAACTGTAAAATAGTCAGGATTTCTCCTGTTTGTGATCAGTTATAATGCCTTTTTACAAAACAAACAAAAAAATAAAACTAAAACAAAACAAAAACAAAGGCTGTAAATTATTGTAAATTAAATGAACTGTTTTCCCTCTCAGGCTTTTTTTGACTGTTCCTTTCCCCACCAACTCAGGCCTTCTTGTCACAAGTATGAAACAAAATCAGTGTACTTACATGTTTTAATAAAACATCTTGATGGAATCACTGTTCAGAATGTAAAATGGGGAAAGGGAACATTTTATTCCATTTAGTTCTTTTTTTTTTATTGGATACTTTAGATACATGTTCTGGGTTTTTTGGGTTTTGTTTGTTTTTTGTTGTGGGGTTCTCCCCCCCCCTCCTCTTAAATTGTCAGTGTTGTGATTGTTTGTAATGAAATGGTAAGAAATATCCAGCTAAACTGTGCTCTGGAAAGATTTTCAGGTACATTGGTTTTAAAGAAGGGAGTGGTAACTATCTGAACACTGCAGAATCCAAATCAGCCAAAACCTATTGTAAATCCATTTCTGTTCCCTCTTGAACATGGGCAATAATGTCAAATCTGCTATGCAGCCAGTTATTATTTTAGAAAATTTGAATGACTTTATTGACAGAATTGTTACAATGCACACTGATTGTACATAGATAACTTCTATCTGAAAAATTAAATTTAAACTAAAAGGATATGTGGCCTGTCGTAGTTTTCTGCTGTGTTTTTCTCTACAGCATTACTTTTTCTCAGGTTTATTCATGAAAACATTAAACTCTTAAGTACTAAATTTTAATATGCAATGTGATTATTAGGGAAGAAATCTAGCCTGGCATCATGCAGTTGAAGCTATATCTGTTGCTCCAATTTTTCTCTGCTCTTGGAATGTTTAGCATTTTTCCTAATTAAACAGGTTTACATGAAAGCATTAATATAGAACTAAAATCTGTCCACAGAGTATCTGTTAGGATCTCACTGTAGGCACAGTTGCTGCACATTAAGTTTTAAGCTTATTTAATGTAGGCTGGGACTCAATTAATGCTGCTTCAATTCTTAACTCTTCATCTTCCCAGGATCTTGGAGGGTTTTGAGTTGTTTTGCTTTTGAGCTTGATTGCTGAAGCAGTGTTTAGGCAGTGGAGTGGTGTCTGATAAGGTTGTGCATATGTGCCGTGCATCTTCCACTTCCAATGGTGAAAATCTAAAATTTGGAGCATCTGCAACCACTGGCTGAGTTTTGCTGCTTGGGTAGTGCATAGATCCATCAATAAGGGCATAGATAGAGCAGTCTCACTAAGCCTGGTTCACTATCAGTGTAGTTATATTTTGACATTGTGGCTGAGCATGTCTAATGTGATGTGGTTAGCCTGCATCCGTTTTCATTAAAGGTATCTCAGGTCTCCCTGAAATAAGCAAAACAAAATACTTACTTGGTGGCTTTGATTAGGATCTTTGGCAGTTAGTCTACTTAGGCTGTGTTAACTTTTTTCAATCATATTTACAGATTTACAAATCACATTTGCAACAGTTCAAATTTTTCCCCTCTGGTTTCAATTAAGTCTGAAGTATAAAGTTTGATGGAGGTAGCCTCCACTGCTGATGAGGCTGACTGTTATGGTTTATCTTACTATTTAGAAGAATCCTCTGAAAATAAGCCATTTATAATTCATTTTCTATGCACGCAGATTTGATCCTTCTTTTGTTCATTTGTAATGAAAAGTCTTCAAAGAGTGCGTCCAGTTTGAAAGCATCCATCAGATACTAATGTTGCCTGTCTGTAAGATGTTTTGGGAAGTGAGTATTCTGGTGACTGCAAGGGAACTCCTTGTGTGACTGTTGATAAAGATTCAGGTGTTTCATCTACCATGCATGGAAGTCTAAGATTTCCATCTTGATCCTGTTAGGTATTTCTAGTCTACCATTCCCAGTACTACCTAAAAAGAGTAGATTGTTGGTCAGCCTGAAAAAGCACATTAAAAAATGCATTGCTGCGATTTAGTTTTAAGGACAGAAAAATGCATGCTGTGACTGGTTGCCATTAGTTCATCAGCTGCTGTGTTGGCATCATCATGACAACACCTTTTTTTGGTAGGAAATTACCTCACCATTACTTAGGGAGATGGGCAAGACTGAGGACACTAAAGGAAAGGAGATCATCCTGGTACAGCTTTTCTTCCTGGTGAGACATTTCATTGCAAGTTAGTCCATGATCAAATTTTATTTGAAGAGCAAATTAATTAAATCCTAGCATCTTTTTGTGTACTATGGCTGAAATGAGTTCCTCTCATTTTTACCTTTACAGAAATAAATGTAGACAATCTGTTGCTTCTGTTAGAGAGTAGTAAAGAGTATTAGGATAGGTAACACCTGGTAAGAGTCATCCATTTGTACTGATAAAGGTTTGTTTTACTGAACTATGTTGGGACAGATACGTAGTGCTATCACTTGTATCTCTTCATTCGTCCAACAAGCTAGTTTGGTTGCACCTGAAATTTAAGCTTTGTTCTTAAAACTTTATGCTGAAGTTTTTATTTGTAAAATGCCCCAGAAGCAGTAGCTAAGAAATACAATTGTGTGAGACACTGCTAGGAGTAGAGAGAACAGGAGGTTCATGGAATTTGTAATTTGTTTCCTGTCCTTTTCATTCTTCTCTGTAGTCCGATTACTCTTCTTAAGATAGAAGTTGAGAATGAGTAATGGGGAGTACATTCTGGTCTACTCATCGTTATACTCTCACGCTGTATGGGGTCAGTGAAAGATCTTTCTTTGGGTATGGCCAATACCAAAACAAAGAATGTTTCTAGCATGCGTCTTCCAAACCCCTAGCACCAATTTATTGGTAACTACGTTATTTTTTTATTTTCAAACTTTTAACAAGTGAAAAATTGTTTTGAGATAAATAATGACACTTAATGATAATTTTTAATTTGCATAAAGAAGAATTGCCATTGTCCTGTTGAAAAGAAAATTATTATTTCTAGACCTAACAGGCAAAGAAAATAATTCTGCCATTTTAATTATTTGTAGCATCTTCATAACCCTAATGTAGAAGCTGCTTAGTTTGGTTTACACTCTAAAGCCCAGTGTTAGGCTTTTTAATTTATATTATATCAATATAATTCCCACTTAAAATACAGTAGCAGAATAATTTTTTAAAAAATCTTAGATATTTGTTCATATTCTGTGTGATAAATATTGCAGAAAAAATTGAGGGGGAGTGTTGTTTTACATAAAAGTGGCAAGTTCTGGTCAAGTGTGTCATTTTCAGTTTACTCCAAAACTTCATTATTTACATAAACTGATAAATACAGAACATTTGCATGCATTTATTGTGGATTATCAAGACTGTATTTCAAATTTGTTTCCTTCCATTGTATAATATGACTTGTCGTATCTTTGTGAATCTTAACCATTCACAGGAAGCAAATGAGATATGTAAGTGCTATCTGGATTTTATGAAGAAACTTCAAAGCGATTAATTATAGTTTAGTCAACATCTGAGATCTAACTGTAACCCCAAACTACTTAGTCCAAATTTGATTCATTACAGTGCTTTTATTCTGTCTGTAAGGAAAAATGTAGCCATGTAATGGTCTACAATAATATATATGAATTGTGTGTGAGGTAGCTGTTCAGTGAACCTTGGTTAACTGCATAATCTTTCTGTAACAAGTGACCAACAGCCTTTGGCCACAGCGAGTAACATGGCCTCTATGGAAGTTCCTGTGCACCTGGACATCTCTTCCATTATGGAACCAACATAGACGATCTCTCTGGAGCATATCATGGATGTATAAATAGTCAGGCAGTAGTGGTCTATTTCACCTAACCCTCCTAAAGTGTTTCCTTGGCAGGATGTGTTTTCTGTTAAAACGATTGAATATAAAGAAGATACTGATCAATTTGCCTCCTGCTGCATGGCCACAAAGGACCCTGCAGCAGCACTTTGAGAAAAGGGCAACAGGATACAGACTGCCAGAACAATTCATAAATTACACGGGTCAATCTTGTAAAGAATCTCTGGTAAAGAATTCTGCAAGGGATGGTCCATGGACCAGATCTCATTGGCAAGCTACTGTGTGGGCACATTCTTACTGAGAAAATTGATCCAGCTGTAGCAGCTCTATTCTGCAATTGTTTTGCAGACTTTTAATACAACATGGTGCCTTTTTGTGTGAAGGTTGTAAATGAAAGCCAGTGAAAATACACACTACTGACTTAAAGCCATGTGAAATACTCTCCTGTTTAGGATTTCCTGCCAAAACTATTAATCCTAACGTTGAGAAAATTGGCATAACTAATGGTGAGAGCTGGGCATTAGCACAGTTGATCCCTGTATAGTTAGGGGGTACCTTGTTTGCACCAACAAAGAGGGCATTGCTGGAAGGATGACATTCTTACAGCTGTGTATGGGGTGTCTGGCTACACTTTGTGGGGAAGAGGACTCAGGTGAGTGGGTATTTCTTGGGTGCCAGTAAAGTGATTGTTGGGGAGATGGTCCCCCAGGGTACTGCCAGTCTCTCTAACCTCTGTTACTCAAACCTGAGGTATCCGAGCTTAGCCTGGTACTGAATGCCTCTGATTTTCCCAACCCAAATTCCCACCCCACAGTTTCACCCTTATCGTTCCTCAGTGTGTTTTTTGTCAGCCTACCCAAGAGGCAAGGAAGGAAAGCCTTTCTCTCAGCCTTCCTCTCCCTCACACTATTGCTCTGCTGCTGAATCCATATTCCCAACTCTATTCCAGGTTTCTACCAATGCCCTTAACTGCACTCTCCAATCAATTTGTTTTTTCCACAGCCTCCAACTCAGTACACTCATGCACGTAGCCAGTAGCCTCTCTACAGCTTCATTTTTTTGAAATGTGCTGTTTCTATTGCTAGCCAGCACCCACCTTTACTCTTGGCTGGCTGTTGCAGTTAGCGAAGCTTGTGCATCCCTGTAAAATCAAAGCTTGAATTCTCATTTTGGTGAGGATTTTGAAAATGTAGGCAGACTGCTCTTGCCCAAAATCAGCCAAGGGAGTTTTCAGAGAATAGAAAAGGAACACATCCCAGGGGAAAAGTTACTCATGTAACATATGTAGGATTCTGTGAAGCAGATTCTGTGGAAATGCTTAGTGAAGAGCTGGTATCTGACTTAAGTTCATACAGCTAAGATGGGGACTTGCTGTAATAACTACTAGGCTAAAAATCTCACCTTCATTCATTTACATGATATGCTGCACGTCTGTTCTTAAACTGTTAGCAAGGAGCTGGCAAAACTGCTAAAACTGGTAAAACCAGAATGCTCCAGGGCACAGAAGTTTAATACAGATGCTGCCGAGTGTTGCAATAGCCCTGGTTTTGACAGTCCTCCAGACCATCAGAGTAGTTTAATGGCAGATTAAATACTACAATCAAAAAGTTGTCATACTAAGAGCAGCTACTGTCAAAGTACATTTTGTGAGCTTTATTGAAAGTGAGCTGAAAAATATATAATTATTGAAGACTTATGGAAATTGCTGACCCAAGACCCTGAGAAGTTTTAAAATATGAAGTTTTGGTCCTGTTAGAAGGCTTAAGTTTAGACCTAGATTGACTTCGTGCACTAAGACTGAAGCCCAAAGAACATACTTGGATATCATTAGTATTATTTATTTGCTAAAAGTAAATACTTTGTGTCACTGGTTTTTCAGCAAGCTCAGTTTTCAGTCTGTCTTCTCTGAAAATAAACATCCAGAAATCATGTCAGAAAATCACATACCACTGTTCACATGTAAGGAATTAATCAGAGACTTTTTATTACTGCAGTACTCTAAGACCTCAACTGAGTTTAAGCTTCACTTAAAAGATGATTTGATATGCTCACAAAAATCAGAGTTTTGAAGTTCTCTTTGCTCCTCTATTTAACATTCAAAGGAATGTTAAAGAAACATTTGTTAATTTGAGTTGGTGTATACACTACAGGTAGTCACTTATCAATGCTAGGATTACTGCAAACCAAAACCAATAGCTAATTTTAAGTGATGAGTGAGAAGATTATTTTCCAAATGCTCCATTTACTTCAGCAAATACTAACTGTATTACAATTAAATCTAAAATTACAATTAAAACTAATCTTACATTTGAAGTTTCTGAGATACATAAGAATATACTCTGTGGAACTATCTATGCCTATCAGTATCATAATTAAGTGCTATGTCTTGTGAATCTTGGAGCTGTGAAATGTAGTCAATGACTGAGGAACACAGACATCTACCATGACACTGAGCATCCATAATAAAACTGCCAGAAGTCCACAGCCTTAAATGCCTTTCAGTTCTGTTGTCTGGAACCAACTGCTCCATCTCTTTTTGGTACTGTTTGCAAAGGAGTTATTAATGTGAGAGAGATCTTTCTGTTTTAAATTTTTACTAAATTAGATTTGGGAGGCATTGATGATACTCTTCCTCTAATGGAATCTGCAGGTGGATTCTCCATCCAGAAGAGAATAGACCGAAGATCAGTTTTAAAAGATGTCAAAGAGAAAATTGTAATTCTACCTCACTAAAGTCTGGCAAAACTGGCAAATTTAGAATGGTAAGGTCTAATCCAATCTTTTTAGTGGCATGAAAATAAACAGGGCTGGAAAATTACCCTTACTTTCCCAAGATCTTAAGCGTTCACTAAGTTATGTCAAATTCCAAATAAATACATCTGAAGACTTGGGATCCAGATATTTATTAACCATAACGCTGGAGGGAAACATGAGCAGGAAAGAGATACTCCATGAACTTTAGTGAAAAAGAAAATGCACATGAAGCACTGCATTCTCTAGTTTAATGCTTTAAAACTGTGTTCTTCCCTTCAAATGTATTGTACTGGGACAGTCTCTAGCTAATGACTGAAGAGAGATGTTTGGAGTGTATGTCTGTGAGCTAACAGAAGAGATCACCCTGTGGGTCCTTCGTATTCCAGCACGTTCTGGCCAAGTTTGTAAAGTATAAACTCCCATTTCATCTGTATGTTATCTTTGATAGTGCAGCCTTCTCCATTCCTTTTAAATTATGATATATCTTAGAGCATAAATTTACTTGTAAATTATGCAATTTGCTTTTAAATTTTTGAATATTCTATCTGTACTTTAGGGTCACTCTTGTAATTTGGTGGAAAATTATTGTTAATACAGAGAACACAATGTTATTTAAGCATAAAACTCAAAACAAACCTTATTATTAGAACCACAACCTATTTTTCTGTAATTACAGAAAAGACATTATCAATTTGAAATTCGCTTACATTAGCTGTGAGTCAAGTTATTTGTCCATTCATAACCTAAAGACTTAATATATGAGTTTGTAGTATAATAGCATACAGAATAAACAGATGGACTGACAGCCTACCATTTCTTTACAAAATAAATGTTTTCAATAAATACACTGTAAATATTCAAAACTGAGGGAAGAATATTTTTAGATTGTAGTATTTTCAATTTTTTTCCATAAATGTAAGAGCGACTCGACATTTGCATAACTGCAAAGCAAATCACTTAAAAGTTAGGAGATTCCAGAATTAAGTTTGCCTGCAGAATCTTAATTCAGACCCATCTATGCAATTCTTATGATGCCATTTTAATGACAGAGCCCCAAACTGCTTTTTCTAGGGAAGTCCACTTCATCTGCTATGGAGAGAACATGTGGTGGTGCATTTCCCGCCCCGCTCCTCTGGGTTTTGCTATGGTGTCAGGAATTCCTGTTAGGCCTTGGCCTTTGTGAAATGAGTTGAGCAGTCAAGCATCCCTTGACTGTACCAGGAACTCTATCATGGCTAAGGTGGGGATAACACTGATTGTACTGGCAACTCCTGTTGCCTGACCGAGGTAGGGGACAAAAGCAGGAATAATCCGTCATCCCCTGACAGCCTTGGGACATTCTTTACCTGACTCATCACTTGAGCGAAATGGTACCATTGTTACTGGAACTTTGAGAAATCTGGTAATTACCAACTGGGATTGTGGCCAAGATGGGAGTTTACTGATCACTTAAGTCAATCATCTGCAAACCTATAAAGAACAGTCCTAAGTGAGACCCTTTGAGCTCTCCTGGATTGCAGCAGGCTGCGACCAGCATCTCCCTCCGAGTGAGATGCCTCTCAGAGCACGTGAACTCTCAAGTTTGTGAAGTTCGGAGGATCATTGCTGAAATCAACGAAGCCTGGGCCAAAAATCCTTCACTTCTCGAGATTCAATCCTCGCCTGTTGTGAAATGCCAAGACATTTGAAGTGAGTATTTCACTGAACTTGAGGGAAATTTTTAACAGGTATATCTTTATAAGTTTATCCCTTTATATATTTATCCCCCCCTCTCTCTCTCGTTTGTGTGCATGCGTGTGTGAATTGATTTAAATACCCTAAACCAACTTAAGTTACCACTGTGATCATAGTAAATCCTATCGAATCACTTTGTAAATGTTAAGTTAGTCAATAAGTGCTGCTAAATCCTTTAGACGTAAACTGTTGACCAAGTCTGGGACTAGGCATGGATCCAGCCGCACATAGACTGCTCTCTGAGAAGGAGTTTAGAAAGCAAGAGGGTCCATTTTGAACCTCGTGACTTAACAGGAGGGTCTCCCTTACCCCTTTTTGTCTCCAGTCTCTATGTAAATAATTCTAAATAGATTCTGACTTGATTTTCCTTTGTATGTCCTATTCATGTAGTAAGTAATAGAGTCATTGAACTCTGAGAAGGCGCAGTTTTTATAAATTCATATTAAAAACATTTTTGCTAATACATTGAGTGGTGATTCTTTGAGGAACCCTAAACTACTCATTTGTGACAGTACATGATGAGAGTACACCGCAGAGAGTGCATGAAATAAATTCAGTATTTCTTTTATCATTATTCAGCCTAATAATTTCTTTTCAGATGCAGTGATGCACTCAGTTTAGTACTGTGAACACTTTAAAATGTATGTTTTATGAGATGAATTGGTGTTATTCCAGCATAACAAGGGGGACATGAGACACACATGAGTTAGTAGTAATGTCTTTTAAACACTAAAATACTTAATAATGTGAGTATTTTATTTTATCCTCACCTGGTGCTTCCAAATACTACAATTTATTCAGTGTTTCTTTATCCCTCAATATCTCCTTTCAGCCATCAGGATTGACTCAGATCTCTTAGCCTGGGATTTTTTTCTCCTACCTCGTTCCTAAGCCCTGCAGGAAAGATCTCCAACTGCAGCAAGAAGGCAAGCATGGCCCGCGCCAGGGGTTTGTGCTGGGGCAAGCTGGGAAACGGGACAAGATGATTCACTCGTCTGAAAAATAACGTGTGGGAATTCTGATAACTAAACCAAGTCTTTTCATTGGCTCTTGACATAAAAATAAAATACTCAGCACATGTGAGAAACCAAATGAGGAAGCTGAAAGCAGGCATATTGAGGGAGACCTGTTACGAGTTATGCATCACTCCACAAATGTTGGAAATGAACTGGGTACAGATGTGGTCCTGTTTCTCTATGACAGGAACTCATACGTGATTCTCTTCCTCTGTTTTTCACAATTCGAAACTTAGGTGTTAAGTCGAATGAAAATTTTGAAGTCCAGCTTCAGAGTTGCAGTGAACCAATGTTGTTCTGACAAAATTGCTTCTTCTGGAATCTTTTTGAACAGGAGTGCCCATCAGGCTCAGGAGTGAGACTCAGACTCCTGCCTGTACCTCTGTGAGGGAGCAAATGTGGAACAGCTGCAACTTTCCCTTGGTTCTCTCTTCCCATCTGTTGTAGAGACGGCGAGTGGTTGAATGTAATCTTAAAACTAAACACATGAAGCATCTGGTTATTGGCCTTGTTGGTGTCCCACATGTAAATAGCTTGGTATTCCTAGATGCTGAAATTACACAGAATGACAGAATAAGCAACCTTTGGGCTATGTACTTGGCACCATCTATGGAAAGCATTTTCTCAAAGTAATTACTTGTCTCACCAAACACTGTGGATGACTATTCCAGTATGTTGGCCATCTGCTTTAAAACTGTAAGAGCAAAGTAAATTTGTAAGGCATCAAATCTTTGACGTCTGCCAAACACTGAACCTAGCTGCAAGGCAGATACCAGGTTTGGAAGACTGGCCCTGAAATAACTGTTCCACAGCAACAGTGAAAAAAATTTGAATTTCAGCCAGCTATGAAAGAAGTTGCTCCATAGTCACCCATGGGAATGCTAGCACACAGCTGCAGATGAAAGAGCACATGTGTGCTCTGTGGCAGTCAACAGCACCTGGCTCTCATGACCTGCCCCTCCATTCATGCTTCTCGGGAGCATGGGAGAAACAAGGAATGCAGACAGAGTTGTGCAGTTACAGCTATTTAAAGAAAATACAAAATATTCTCCACCAACGTCCTCTCCTACCCACGCAAATCGCAGCCCGGTGGGTGCTACAGAAAGTTATTCGCTCTGTTGTAACTCTCATTCTTCAACTGCAACATCTTTAAGAATCATAATTACTATGGGGGGATAAATAGATATAGTACCCACAAATCAGTAATTATAATTGTTTGTTTAACGACCACTTGACCATCTAGATTTGGAGGATTCAGATTCTACAGAGTCTGAGATTTTTGGATAACAGGTTATCCATTTAGCCATATGTAAAAGGAAATTCTGTATTATTAGTGGAAATATTCTTCTGGGGAGCCTAATAAGGAAGCAGTGCCTTGATTTTTTTTTTTTCCTCCCCTCCCAAGACTCTCTTGTCCCAAAATATCTGTTGTAATTTCTGGCTTATTACTTTCAGCAACTCAGAACTTTTATGACATTGGTTGAGAAGGTTTGAGTTCCTCACTGTTCTCAGACTCTTTTAAGCCAGCTGCCTGTTATTGTGGATGTACAGAAGCTTCCAGAAAATGTGAAATACTTGGCAAAGACCCCATGTATCTAAAACAGGATTTTAGACTGAGTAAGGCGTGGATTTCTGAAGTGCATTTCCTGATCCCTTCCATCTCTGCACTTTAATTTGCACTGTAAAGCAATCCTCCCTCTGCTCAGGGCTGGTTAATTTCCAATGAAATTCCCCCTTGGAGGGGAAGACACCCTCCAAGCACCAAGGCCCCAGAAGCAGACTAATGCTCAACTGATGTAACCCCCTCCTCCTCAAAGGTGTGGGGCATGGATGTTGGGTCTGCAACTCTTTTTTTTTTTTGCTCTGCAAACCCACTTCTACTGCACTGCGTGACTTGCTAATGTAGACGTAGCTTTCCGTCCCCCTAAGGAAAGCAGTGAAAGAGTACACAAAAAATTTTGCACATACCCCACCCTGGGTAATTCTTGTCAGATTGGAGCTTCCCAGCAAATGCAGGGATGTCATTATCTGTCCTTTTCATGCCAATTCCAGCACTTTCATGGTTACTCCTGGTGTCCCACACAGAGGTACAAATTAGCAACAATCTGCTGCAGTACCAGTTGTTTCAGGCATTGCCAGCTTTTAGCTTATCAATTAAGAATTTTCATGAGATAGTGAGGTATTCTCCATTTGCAGCAAATATTTTGTATTGTATGAAAAGTAATTGGTTTTTTTCTGTCGCTTCAGTAAAAATTATTAGACAGAACAATTTACGGTACTTATTGAATGCAGTTGATAATAAGTGAAACATGCCTGAAAAGATAGGTTCTGATGGCTTATCCTCATTTCTTCTTCATGATTATTTCTTCCCTTCATATATGTCACCAAGAAACAGCCCTATGGCAGCTACTGTAAATGCTTACTTGCACGTTTCAAATCTCTCAAGCACTTCATTATTTCTATGACCGTTTTTTAGATACTAACTGCTCTTGTTTTGCCTTCTAATATCATTTTAGAAAGTGAAAATATGGAGAGGTTTTTTATGAGCAAGCACAATCTATTGCACTAGTTGCTAATCAGAAAGTACTACTCGAAGTGCAAGTTGTTTATTTACTAAGCTCAGGCTTCATTTTGTTTTGTAAACTCACTTTAAATTATGTAGTGTTTGTAACAGCATATACTTTCTTTTCTCCTTTACTCTGCTATTCAGTCTTCTCATATGACAGAGATGATACATTTTTATAATTCGGGTTCCATTTTTCATCTTGAGTAGAAGATGGGAGGTGGGGTGGAGTGGGAATGTTCCTTCTCTTGCCAGCTATTTGGAGGAGCAGTCTGAGCCACTAGAGAGAGCTGCCCTTCCAGCTATGGCAAACAGCAAGTGTGCTGCTGAAACGTTTCGCTTGGGAAATTCGGAGCATGGTTTCCACATTAACACTGCATGCCTGTGAAAGCTTTATACCCAAGTGGTTAAAAGAAATCTACTTACAAACATTTGCATGAGCAGTCATGTAAACAGCAAATACTGATTTCTCTAAACTTATTAGCAATGGTCAGTAATTTCAAAGAATACAGTACCCTGAATGCTTTTAATATGGATGATTTCTTTTGCTGAAGCATTGGGAATGTTCCATTGTATATTAGTTGCTAAATATTTGATGATTAACCATAAGATTCTTTGTATTTATTTTCAGCTTTGTGAGTAGTTCAATTTGACAGGTGAGATTTTCATGCTTTCGACGGTCTGTGTATTTCTCTCAAACCTAATTCATATGTAAAATATATCTTAGCTGTGTTTTGAGTTCCAGAACAGTGTAATCTTCTTATAATGAATTCCAAAGCTGAGAACTTGAGAACTAGACAGTTGGTACAATTAGCTTCAGATCTTTCTAGACTATGAAGTGAGCCCTGTTTTATTTTCTCACTGAAAGAACAATTAGATTCTTAAATGACCACTATGACACAAATACAAGGAGGTCATCATGGCTATTATTTCTGATGTACTTTATTGTTTGAGTTTAGTATTTGTAGGAAAGCTTACAGCATCAGAAAGAGGGATGAGAACAAAGGAGCAAAGCATCATAGAATCTACGAGAAGACCTTTAAAATCAATGTCTCAGCTGATAGATAAAGAAAGTGAAAATTTCACCATGGATTTGGATAATACGATAGCATTGCGCAACCCTTATGCTTCATGAAAAAAAACAAAGCAGGCAAAGAGCAAAGGAGAGTTTTTCCAGCTATCCACTGATCTTAATTAAAGTCTAGGGCAGTGCTTCTCAGTCATGTAACCTATGCCTGACCTCACTTAATCATCTCCTGATAGCAATAGGGGATGTGTCAGCTTCTCCAAGATGCTGGGGCTTCCCAAGCCTGACCCTCTGCTGTACTTGAGGAAGCATGCAGAATCTGTGTGTATAGCGGTGGGAAATGAAGACTCCCAGGAGGACACAGCCTGAAAACTGGTGGCTTTCTGTCCTAGGAGGGTATTCTGCCCCACTTGCAGGTCTGCACCTACAGAAGAGCCTCAGTGCGCTGGTAACAGATGAGGGGCTGGCAGCTGCGTCTGGTGAAGCGCCCCGGGTGGCTGCACCTGAGCCCCATGGCAGCCAGGGGAAATGGCAAGTGATCATCGCAGTGTGAAACTGCCTGCTGTGGGGCAGAGGTCCCCCTCTGCTGACCTGACCTAGGTCAGGACCTAAGGAGGTTTGCTGCTTGCCGGGGGTTCAGATCCAGGACATTGTGGGGAGGCTGCCAAGCCTTCTTGGGCTCTTGGCCTATTCCCTCCTGCTGCTCTTCCACATGATCACTAGCAATGCAGCCAGGGGAGATGTGGAGGACAGCAAGAATGACTATGTGGCTCTGGAGGTGAGGGCCAAAGGCACTAGGGCCCAGGGGTGTCACTTGGAACTGAAATGAGGAGCTTCAGTAGGAGTGGATAGATCCTGCAGGTCAACAACCTCTTTCACAGCTGGCAGCAATCATAGGGTTTCAGCTTTTATGACTTCTGGGTCATTTTGAGGATCAAGGACTGCTAATTGGTCCCACCTGACTGAGTGTGACAAAACAGCTTGTCAGGTTTGCCAAGTCTGGCCAACATGGTGAGAAGAGCTTTAAACTAGGAACAGCAAGAGAGGGAGACAGTGATCCACAATCAAGAGAGGAAGTAGTGGCCTGGATTGACAAGGAAAGGGCGCACGGTGAAGTGGAAAGAAGAGACCTTGCAGCCAGCAAAATAGGGCAGAAGGGGGCCCACCTCGATGTCACCAAAATCGGGAGTAAAACTCCTTAACACCAATGTAGTATTAAGAAGCAGACATTCTCTTTATTGCAGCGCTGGATGCACGGAGGATCGCTTCATCTAATGTGCACACTGAGTAAAGTGGAGATACATATTAAATACAATGAAGCATTTGCATGTTCATAGTACACCACATATTCATTGTTATTCACACTTAGGATTGGTTATAAGTTTCTCGCTTCTAATGTAAATTAGTACTCATCCTCAGTTAGCACTAGTGAAGCCTCTGTATTAACTACGCATGCTCCCCAAGCGGGGTTTTGCCCTCTTTCGGGGGGGCCATTTGAGCTGGAGGTCGCGATCTCCCACTACCACAATTACCTCTGTCCTGCTCTCAGCCAATTTATTGTTGATGTCTGTGGGTTGTAACGTGTTACCAGCTTGGCTCCCTTCATGTCTAGGACTCCCTCTCTTGGAGGCCTCTCTCCGCATTCTTGCCTACGGGCTTAGATGACAGTGTCCCTTCTTCTGTCATTTGTTCTTTTCATGATGCTTCCCAATCTTGAGATGCCAGGCTAAATAATGTGCCTGCTTTTCTGTTAATTTAGCTGAATTATTTAACCCTTTGGTATCAGCTTTGACATGTTATCCCTCTATAACTGCTGAAACAGACAATAGTCTTCTGCTTAAACAATATTAGCATGCTTTTCTTAATTCATACACTTTGGGGCTCATAGCAAACACTCCTGCAACCACTTAGTCTAGTTATAATAAGGTATTTTCTAAAGTGAGTACTTATCACCAAGAGTAGGCACACAAATAAGGCTGTGCAGAGAAGATTGCATGATGGCAAAAGCTCTCACACCCTTTCTGGACTATCATTGTGACTGGGTGCCTCTCTACATGCATGTATCACGTAGTCACTAGGGACTTCACCTGACTGACATGACTTGTCAAATACAACAGAGTGGCTTAGTGACTACATCTGCCAGATCCCTCAGGATCTTGGGATGCATCTCGCCAAGTCCCATGGATTTGTTGATGTTCAAAATCTGGGCCTATCTGCAAAAATAGGAGTTTATTAATTTTCAGGGATTATAGCCTTTAATCACTGAAGAATTTAGACACCTAAATTCTATACTGCAGTCCTCAGAGCCTGCACACAGCTGTTGCCTAATCCAGGAGTACCTAAAGAGCCTCAATTTTCTGTATTGAAATTTACTGCCTTTCTAAATTTCTGCTTCTGATCACATGCTGACACCACCCCCTGGCTTCAAAGGTCTGAACAGCTCAGTGCTCTCTCAGGCCTACATCCAAGAGGATACATTTCTACACTTCTCCTTCATAGTTAAAACTTTCAGGCATTTTCATCTGCCCCTAGAGTGCCAGATCTCAAGGCTGATGTTTTTATTTTCCATTGTGGTTTTGGCAGCACTTTTCTTGACACAGCCCCAGAAATGGTATAGGTATTACCAATGTGTAGAAGGCTATACTGTAAATTTCTTTAGTCTAGGTAGAAAATCTGCTAACTTCACAACGAAACACAAAATTTTTCTTGTGGGCTGCATATCTGCTTGCTTGAATTAGATTTGTGGGTGTCAGAGTGGGAAGGCATTGCTGAAAACCTGGAGATGAAATGGTAGCTTCAGCTCCACCACGTCCTT
>NW_009600830.1:30910-45427 GCF_000690535.1 Cariama cristata
GGGAAGTTGTGAGAAGTGTTTTTATCCTTTATAGAAAAAGGCAGTTAATGGTGACTGCTACATGCTTGAAATAATGCTTTGAAGGGCACAGGCAGGGGAAAGAGCTTCCCCAAGTTTCAGGGATGTAGTGTTCCAACCAAAGCTAATACATGTAGCTTTGAATATAGGGATCAGAGTATCATGTAAGGGTGAAATAAATGAAGAATGGAAGAATTGTATTCCCCCTTTATGAGAAGGATAGACTGAATGCTTGCTTCATGGAGAAGGAACAGAGGTGAAAAGGATTGGCAGTGGATATGGTCTTTATTCAAGATGGAGAAATGCCTAATTGTTTTAGAGGGTCTAAACCACCAAATAAAGTGACTTTGGCACATTAGAAAACTATTGAGCAGACTCTTTGTGTACATACTGATCCACACACATAATCTCCAACAAACATGCTGAGGGGAAATTCACAAAAAAACACTACTTCAATTATTATCTCAGGAAGTTTCAATAACGACTGCCAGATAACCTTTATTGTACACAACTAAACTGCAGGTCGCAGCTCTATGTTTAAGGGAAGTACTCCACCAAAGGCCAATATATTGCTATTTAACTACTGGCAGTTTAAGTATCCAGTAAAAATACCCTCTGAGCAAAGCTGAAATTGGGAGGGTTTTTACTTCTTGTCATTTGACTAATTCACTCATTTGCTTACAAATGAACTGCTTTTAGATTGCAGGGTTGTGGAGTTTGGGTGCTGTTTTTTACCCAGAGATATATTACAGAGCATGTTGATTTTAAGGATTTGCACTGTAATTGTTAGTGCTACCAGGCAACTGATCTTAATATTGAAAGAGCTGGTAAGATTTTAACTTTTGAACTGAATCTCCTTATTTCCCCCTCCCTCTTACCATGCTTTGGTTCACATCTCTGACTGGATGAAATGGATCTTTCCTGGTGAAACTAAATGGGAAGAAGTGTTCCAGAAGATCATGTAATGCACTTCAGCTGCTGACAGTGGTTTGCTCCGTTTGAGCGAGCGTAGAATTAAGCCAAAGCAAAATCCTCTGAAATGTGCAGAACTAGATATTTCACTATGCACTTCTGCTCCCATCAGACAATGTAGAAGTACTATCTTCACACTTTTTGGAACAAAGTTCTATTTGGCTTGTTTTTCATAAGAGTTTACAAGGGTTAGCTGAAGCTCTGCTGACAAAGAAGAAACTGCTCGCATTTCTGTCAAAAAATATGCGTCTACTTGTAGAAAACTTTCAAGGAGTCAAACACACAGAGTCATCACTGAAGGATTTAGTGTTGTTTTTGACTGAGGAGCCTTAGTTAGTTGTAGGGAGAGGGCAGAAGACTGACTGCCATAGACCTACATGCATCTGAAATTATTTTTCACCAATTATTCTTATTATAGAGGAGTATCTATATTTGATTTCCCAATGGGACTATTTATTGATCTCTTTAGCATACATAAAGGACATTTCATTTGCAAGAAGAGGAGAGACTTGTGACTCTTTTATATGTAACTTTAAAAAAAAATTCTGAAATGGTGGCATTCCAAAAAATCAGAAACACTACCTGTACAACCCACAGTTTAATTATTAGGGCCTTTTTACAGGATTTATAATTGCCAAAGTATTGTAAAATAACTAAATAAAAAAAACCCCAAATTTTATTTTTTCAAAAAGTCTATTCTGGTATCACCTACCTCTCATAACTTAGTATAAACTGACTTACCTTACAGGGAATTAGTTCATCATGTTTTAAGCAAGCTGGGGAGACATGATTGGCAGGACCTGAAGAAGCAAGGACTACATGAAGGTAGGTCATGCCAAACCACTGGCACTGCATCAAGGTCAAGACAAAAGGATCAGAGATGGCACCGCAGACAGTGATGTATATTACTTTTTAACTTGCCCTAGCCACCAGGAGGGTTTGCCACTGTTGGGATATCTCTACAGAGAGACAGGGTTAGAGAGAGCTACTCCTCTGACATGAGATGCTACCCTACCTATAGAAAGCAGGAGTGATGTGTTTCAATCCTAAAGCAGTCTTTGAAGGCAGGTCTCACGCGTTTCCAAGCAGACTGGTATGAAAAGGCCTAGCATTTGTTCTGAGCAAGGACAGCTGCTGGATCAGGCCTCTGCGGTTCTCATAAAAGGGAGGCCAGGTTCAAGGATTTGATCAGATATAGCTAGGAACGGAGCTGTTTGTATGGAGGATGTTACAGGCATCTGCAATGATTTCAGAGGTGAGCTAGGTTTTAAAATCACTTCACTCAGATACTGGACCTACTGTTCAGGCACTGCAGTGCTAAGAAGCATAGCATGCAGACATTTGAGTTGCACTGCTATATAGTTAGATTTTTTGAGAGTGAGATACCATGGAGCAAGTAAGACTGTCAAGATCCATAGCAGAGGTTTCTAGCTTTTAGCTATCCAGTAGGAAATACTGAGGTAAAATTCTCATATGTCTTGACTTGAGAACTTCAGCTCAGAGATAGTGCTCTCCTCCACCAGCATTCCCAGCTAAGGAGGCAGCTTGCATTTTCATTTATCACTGCCAGACAAAAGCTGATAAACCCAGTAGAATAACAATTATTACAGTCACCTGAGAAGGTAGAAACCTTTGTTTAAACATCTCCTTTACATAATTTAGAGTGAGGATTCCAGCAAGCACAGGTCTCTTACATTCTAGTCAAATACATTAATAATTTGGCTGCAGGGTATTTAAGCATTTTGCCAATTTCACCTGTTGAAATTGTTCTGCTTTCTGTAAAACACTTGCATGGTAATGGCAGCAAGGGACACACCAAAGGACAGCTTAAAAGATAAAACACACTAATTAGAAAACACAGACCTTGCTCCTATGCAGACTTATGTTACATACTTCATGTCATTCACTGGAAAATGTAAACAGTCTAGGAAATGAAGGCCAAAATAAAGATTACAAGCCTTACCCACTCTGATCCCACTCAATTTCTTCTTTCCTCTTTGTCCCCTAACTCCTTCTTTTTCCTCTCCCCCCCCACCCCCCGCATAGAGCTGCTTTAGGAAGGGAGAAGGGGCCAGTATAGAAAGGATGAGGTGGTCTTGTTGCCACCTTCAGCTATGCTTTCAAGAGAAATCAAATATTGAAAGTTTCAGTGTACAGGCCAGGCCAAGAAGGTCAGGTGTGAGGCTTTCAGAGGCCAAGGTGTATCCACCAGTCAGGCCTGAGACACAGATGTGGTGCTGTGTGGAAAATGCTGAGTCAACTGGCTCCTCCCTAGAAAACACAGAGTCCCTGAAGAGAAACCTAGGCTGGAATTTAAAATGTACCCAATCAGGGCTGGACTAATTTCACCTGACTCCAGCTATTTAAAAATTAGCTGCTTGGGTTTCCCCTCTACTGAAGGGTGTCAGGAGGCACCTCCAGAAGACAATTCAACCTAGCCTACATTATTGTGATTTACTCCACTGACTACAGAGAAGGCCTAGACGTTTAGTTTACTGAATTTTGGTGAAATAACTCTCAAGTGTAAAGTATGCCTCCAGTCTCCTTCAAGGCATCATTGTTTGGATAAAGCTATCACTTTGTAACACCACAAAATGGCATTTATTTGACAACAGCTCCTGGCTGTTAGGCACTGGCGTTCTCACAAGATGTGAAAGATCGAGGCAGAGCAGGAATTTTAACTTGCCTCTCCCAAACTCCAGCAGAATGCTAATCACCACTACACTATAAACAACTCCTACAATCATCTGCCAAACATGAGCAAGTAGGTCAGATACCTGCCAAGAAGTCCTGCAAGTACACCAGGCAGATGAACAACATGTGAATTTGGCTAGGGTGCAGGTACAACCCTCAAGACCACATTTGTTTTCTCTGCTCAGCAGCAAAAACACAGGTTCCTTGAGAGACTTTACTGGATTAAGAAAAGAGAAGTAGAGATCCTAAAGAAACATCTGGGTTCAAGCTGAGAAAGCTTTATAGAGTATCTCAATTTTGGATTTAAACACTTCGCACACCAACTAGATATATAAAATCTTTTGTACACCCAGCCATACTGAGGGCTGGAATGAATGACGCATACATGTTTCATGTACATACTGGATTATTCTTCTACTGTTCCAGTGCAGAAAAAAGTAGAAATTAAGCTTTAAAACTGCAGCAATCATGAAAATAATTCCTGTAAATAAAAGTTACTGAACGACACATATGACACGTTAAGTCCTTTTTATATCTAGTTATCAGTTCTGATACATACCCCTGCACATATCTTAAGTCTGTAATCAATCTTACTGTTCAACGTTGATTTACTATCAGCAGCTTTTAATTTCAATGAAGTGTAATTTACATATTCAGATTAAAAGAATTCTGAATTAGAGCGGATGGAATTGTTTTACATCAGCATTACAAAAAATTTACCCGCATACTTGTACTTGATCTGTAGCTATGCTGCTCTCCAAAACAAGCTAATTAATACGAATAATAAAATCTAGTGAACAACATTGACCAACACAATGCTTGTTTGTTTTGAATGCAGATGGAGAGAACTAGCAGCACAACACAGAGAAAGAGAAAGCTTATCTTGTACACAACAACAAAAAATACATTAAAAAAAAAAAAGAAGTAATTACTAGTCATGTCTAGGTATTGTATAGATAGCAGTCTTCAATAGCTGAAATAGAGAAAGACAGAGAGGAATACAGTTTGTATCAGTCAAGACACAGATGGGAATTAAAATAACCCAAAACATGAAATTTCAGTGTAAAACATCACAGCTGTACTTACATGAAGAAAACAAATGCAAGATTTGAAACTGTGCTATGAGTGTCAAAAGAGAAGAAAGCCACAAGCCACTTCAGCTTTTTTTTTGAAACACAAAGTAATTAAATAGCTGTTTGCACATCCTCAAAACCCATAAAATAAATGCATCGTATCCATAATGCTAATGTAAAAGAATGTTAAATAGTTGGTGATCTATTTTCTGGCAGTACAGCAGCCGTTTAAAAGGAAATGCACCACTGAAGGGCCCTAACTTGACCATAGGAACAAAAGCCAGGTTGTTCACATACCCTGCATTCTCTCAGATTGTGTTCCACTTAACAGGTGTTCTATGCAGATTATTCTTCCAGCCAGGTTTTCCAGGAAGACAAGAAAAAGAATTTTTGGTTTGTCAGTCAGCTGAGCATACTATTTCCTTCTATAATACCCTTGTGTACATACAAAATTAAGTATTAAGCGCCTGGTTCTCTGCTCAGTTCTGTGGCATGCTTCCTAGTGAAGCTGTCAGAGTCCACAACTAGAAAGAACTATTTTCAGCTGCTGTTAAGAGCTCCATTAGCACAAGATTAAGAAATACTCTGGTTAAAAATGCTCTAGAAGATACTTAAAAGAACCTTTGGAATAAGCCACTAATATCCAAGGCATGAGCTAACTTTTTTAAGACAAAGGCCAACAACAGATAGTGTCAGCAACAGCTCACTAGTTGTTACATTGAAATACTGATGATCATGCTATATTGCCTTCTGTAGACCTTGTGGTGGTAGATAAACACTTTTGAAAGTAAGCTTTTACAGATATGATGGCTGCCTTCTGTATATACGAAACATACACATATTTAAATCTCTTTTTGCTTTCTACAGTAGTTTCCACAAAGCGTTTCAATGATGTATCTACCACGTAACACTGTTCGTTCCACACACACCTCAAGTTCTAGCTGTAACACAAGCTTAACAAAACAACATTCAAAAGAGTGTTTATTAGATCTATCTTTCTTCGACATAACTTTCAATGTACCTTCATACTGTGTGATTAGCCCTGCAGCTGAAATATTACAGCTCTCACATATACTTAGCAGATCATCTTGCTATACAAAGTTCTGTAATCTTAGTGACTCTTCTGTATCATTTATTCTTTCAATGCCACAATCTCTTCTTCAGTTTTATGGCTAGTACTTTTCTCTTCCAGGGTTCTTCTGAGAGTTCTCCAGTAACTTTAAAGAGGATTTTTGTCCTGCCTCCCAAGACGGATGCAGCGGTATCACACCACTGTGTTGAAGCTCTTCTAAGTATTTCCACAACTACTGCTAAGGAACCGTGCAAGTGGGATCCTGAGGGGATGGTTCCTGCTGCTGGCTTCCCACACCCCGTCTCTTCAATAAACTGGCTTGGTTTGCAGCTGCTGGTCATAAATTTCATTACACAGCTTATTAAGTAGAGGGGAAACAAGCATCTGCAAGAAAGTCCAACAATTGTACTCGGCACACTGCTATTCAACAAGTGATGGCTAGGAGACAAACTGGGGCTTTATTTATAGACAGCCTGCCCAGTACATGGCCTACATCCCCAATTTCCTTGCACCCCTCCAGGATTCACTAACACCACATTACAGACGTTCCTCACCAGGGCAGACAATTTTATTCTTCTATCAGAATAATTTAAAGTATTTACACACTGCACAGCCATTCTTACACAAACATATACTTACTAGTATATTCATGAACCACATCTAAAAGGTTTTGCAAAGACTGCCACATTGTGGGGCTTCAAAGCACGAAAAAAGGTATCTGTAGCCTTCTAAAACACAGGTATTTGGAGGGCTTGTGAAAAAAGGTGTTCCCTCTAAGCTTAAGTTCTCTCCAGAGACCAGTCACTAGTCTCAAAATATCCACATTTAGCATTAACTAAAGCGCTCTTGGCGACGGCAGACTTCAAGAATGAACAGGTGCAAATAACATTTTCTCAAAACATCCCACAGCAGGAACAAGAAAATGGAAAACCTCTTTAGGGGAATTACTACATTTCTGAAATATTATTTATCTGAGAGGCTTACAACTCAATGCTAGTATACATATATATAGCATACACACAATCCAGGGACAGAGGAAATTAGTATGCAGTGCCTGACCAGTAAGTATGTGCACCACTGCAAGCAACACCGGGTTCATCCATCAGCTTTCAGCCATTGCCCAGGTAGCCAAGACCAACAGCATCCTGGCTTGTATCATGAATAGTGTGGCCAGCAGGACCAAGAAAGTGATCGTCCCCCTGTACTCATCACTGGCGAGGACACACCTCGAGTACTGTGTCCAGTTCTGGTCCCTGCACTTCAAGAAAGATGTTGAGTTGGTGGTGAAGGGCCTGGAGGGTAAGTCTCAATAGGAGCAGCTGAGGGAACTGGGGTTGTTTAGTCTGGAGAAGAGGAGGCTGAGGGGAGACCTGATCGCTGTGTACAACTACCTGAAAGGAGGTTGTAGCAAAGTTGGGGTCAGCCTCTTCTCCCAGGCAACGAGTGACAGGACAATAGGGCATAGTCTGAAACTGTGCCATGGGAAGTTCAAGCGAGAAATGAGGAGGCATTTCTTCACAGAAAGGGTCGTTAGGCATTGGAATGGGCTGTCCAGGGAAGTGGTGGAATCACCATCCCTGGAGGTGTTTAAGAAGACTTAGTGCCATGGTCTAGTTGATAGGGTGGTGTTAGGGCAAAGGTTGGACTTGATGATCCCAGAGGTCTCTTCCAACCAAATTGATTCTATGATTCTGTGAGAACTTTAAATTCAGAGCATTGATGAGGAGGTTTAGCCACACAAAATAAGGAGAAGCCTGTCACCATCAGGTGAAACCGCAGGAACCACATTATCAGACATACCATAAATCCACAAGTCTAACTCATCTGAAACAGCACCATCAAACAGCACAGACAGAACAAGCTGCCAATAGTCTAGTCTAAAATAAAGTTTTACCTTCAGGCTTAACTCAGTTCTGACTACTTTCATCTTAAGTGTTCCCAGAATAACACTCGTATGCAGTTACCCATCCATACAGGGAATTAATTAGTTTCTTTGAGAAGACTACTGCTGTCCTTACCAGTCAACAGTCCCTAAACCAGCCAAGAGTCTTCATAAAAACTAGCTTTCATTCCATGAATAAACTCCATTTTCCTCCATCAAGGCAAACACTAGCTCAAGTTTGCTTAACAAAGGCAAGTGCTATTTGAGTCTTATTCAGATAGCACTTCTAACATACCAGTCCCCTCTCAGATGAACATTTTTAAGAGTGAAATAATCCTGTCTTGGAGCTGGGTTTATTGTAGTAGGTATTAAAGCTTCCACTTCTTGCAGCAGATTAAGGCACTAAGTAAAACTAACCTTCAGGCCACCAAATCATTCTTCTCCTAGCTCCTCAGCAAAAGTAGCTAGAGCCTGCAGCCTCACTCCCCTTCTCCTTCTGAACGTACAGATAGAATTAGCACCTAAGCAAGGCACAGAATTCAGACTTGTAATTTCTCCAGTCCATCTTGGAGAATGACTTAACCCTCAATGTTAGAGGCAGCTGCAATAGTTACGTTACATGCTTACACAACTACACCATTAATATCTTTTAAAATTATCTTCTCCACTGGTTCTATAAAGCTACGTAAGTCTCACTCCCAACACATTCCCTTTTCTTCTTTTGAAACTCATGACATGAAACTAGGAAATGTCAAAATTACAAAGAAGGTTCTGTAATTGATTTTATCCAAGATGGTCATCTGAACTAATGGGAAGTACTTCACTCCCTCCCTCAAAAGAAGAGATGACCATTTGTTTGAGGGACAGAAGATAGATCCATTCTTAACGATTTTAACTACTGAACCCGGCAAATCACAAATGTCATTACAAGACAAGAGACATGCTGCCTCTAGAGCAAGAGAAATTATAGAAAAAACCTACAAATTAATCCAGTTAAAAAGTGTGTTAAACCAAGTACTACTGAGAGGGAGCACTGAGTAGTGCATGTACATGTTTATATGTATAACACACAGTTGCTCAGATACACACATAAATATTTAATATATAAAAAATAAAGTGCTTTCTTATCAGGTCCCAATGCAGGGACTTTATAAAATATTTCACCAACTGCAAAACAAATAGATACAAAGAATACTCCAAACATACATGAAAACAGTTAACACAATATGTACAATCTGGTGGGTGTCCCAAGACCAAACACCCCTTCATATACACGGTATATACATATATACTCATCTTTACTCAATATATTATGACAATATATATTTCAAAACTTTGTTATAGACCAAAAAACCTACAAAACCACAACAAGGATCAAGCACACAAGTCCAAGACCAACAAAGAATTTGCTACCCTTGCCCACACCACCACCTCCACTGCTGGGAAAGATATGCCAGTGCTCTCTTCTGGGGTGCAGTGCCTCCACATCCTGCAAGGCACTGTGAGCAGCAGCTGTGAAGTTAGCATCACCAGTGGTGAGTAGGTCAAATACACATGAGTAAAAATAGATGTCCTTCACCAGTATCTTCTCACGGCATTTGGTGGTGGCAGTTTCCAGTGTGTACACTGACCAGGGATGAGCAGCACCACCCTGATGGCTCAACTGTCCCATCACAGGCAATGGTAAGTGGCCACTGTCATCAATACGTTCACTTGACGGGCAACCGTTCACACACAGCTGCAGATCCTGGCTCTCCCCATAGGCCATGACCAGCTCTTCAGGCATGCGAATGGCCAATGTTAAGTAGTGTCCAAGCTGGCGTATATACACGGTGGTCCCAATGTACCTGGCATGCATTTCGACGTATTTGCCACTGACTTTCTCCACAATTCGCAAGCTCTTGGTGTTCCCATCACCTCCACTTGTTGTGCCATCAACAAAAGCTGCAGGCAAGTCATCAGTCACAGCTTGATATACTTTCTGATCTGTACAGTCTTGGTATGATTTAAAGATAACTGTTATCTGGGGGGGAGGGGAAGGAAAAAAAAAGTTAGTGGAAAAAAAAATAATCATTTCAATCCCTCTTCAGTTTTGCAGCTGAACGTATCTGTGACTGCCCACTACCTCGGAGCTTGATAGTTGTCCCCAACTCCTGCCCGTACACATGCTTAAACAGTCTGTACACATGCTTAAACCAGTACTTTACCAGATGGCAATTATCAAATTTGTTCTTAGTTGGCCTGGAAGCAAGACTATCAGCATGTGGCACCAGCCACAAGGTCAGGAAAGGAAAAGGTTGTATATTTAATAAAGTATCACAACACACTCCTGCCTGATGGTTTCTTAACACTTTGGAATGCATCATGCAGTCACAGAGAAGTATAAGTGCCAAGAATTCCCACAATGCTAGCCACTATGGCAAAACCAAAATGACACTGTGCAAAACCACAAGAGAACTCAGGTTCTCCCACTCACAATATTCTCATCACTCCTTTTACAGTGACTGTATGACCCTTGTCAGAGTACTGTACACTTGTTGGATGTGTTGCCAGGATTAGCTGCATGAGACTACTTTAAAAGCACTGATATATTTAGTGCCTTATCAGCCATCAACACAATAGGAAGCGAGATGAGATATGCATGACCAGGAATTAGTCAAATAGCTGCTTAGGGCTCCTGATCTGTTAAGTCCTAGGAACTTGTAGATCTGACACTTCCAGTCCACTGTTGCTAGAAAATGCACCCATGGAGAAACAAAGCAAGACTGAAAGATACTGAAAGACATGCCTTTGAAGAGTGTCTTCCAAAACAGAAACCAGGAGTATAAAGCAATTACTCATGCTTTTAAGATTACAACTGGCCTTTTAAACCTTTACATTTATTTGAATAAGCCACAACAGAAACAGTAGGTCCTCCAGTCTTACTTGAAGGGAATAATTAGGCTACCTGGCAGATCAAGTTTGGAGTGCCTAGTAGCTTTTCCTAAAATAAAAAGTGTAATGAGGAAACAGATATGCTACTTCCTTTACAGTTTCAGAGGGAAGAGACTTCTTGAAAAGGTCAAAGGGAATTCTGCACCAGGAATAGGTATTTTAATCCTTATTTTCATCGTTGCCTGATTACATCACAAATACTTGCAGTCTATGATTTAAGTAGCCTGCTGCAAGATTCAAGAGTACTCCAAAACATACTAAAAGGCATTTTCAATCTAACATTACACTTTCTCCCTAAAATCTACTCCACAGCAACTTCACATTTTAATTTCAGTTAACCAGCACACTTCTGAACAACAGCTTTTGTTTCCTGCCCCTCTGGTTTGAGCCAAGAGCTAGAGGTTAAATAAACAGCTGATTATAGACAATCTGAATAAAACCTCTACCTTCATTAGCCTCAGCTTGCTGTACGACAACAGTCTTCCCTTCTCCCTCCTCCCATTGCAACAACTTTTCCTTTGGAGTATGCTGACATACCCTGAACTGCATTACACGAGTTTTCAGTGTTCGGTTTGTCCCGGCTGGTTGATGCTCTGTCAGTCTTTCTGTCTCACACACAGAGACAATACTTGCTATTTTGATTTCATATGTTCCCACTGGCACTGTCTGACTGGAAGTTTCCAATGGTTTTTCTTTGCGTTAATCAGTTATACAGCTAGCTTGAGACCATCTGTAGTCAAGCAATTTGATAAACTGATGTCTGTGGACGACAGCTAGGCTTGAATGCCTATGCCAAAAATCCAGAAAATGCGCAAGTGCCCTTGTTGCTGTAAAGACCACCTCACAACTCTATGCTTAGTGAAGTAAGCTCAGCAACCCAGAGAAGAGAAACCTGAGATCCGTCAAGTGATCAGCATTTCTGCATATAATCCAGACTCATGAAGTAAATCAGGCCTTCTATTTCATATAACACAGTTTTAATGAAACGGACTTCCAGGTCAGCCTTCTCAGACAAAGAAGCATTCCTACTTCCTCAAGCGCATTTGCATTGTTCTGCAAGGAAAGAATGATTTACATTTCAACAGAAGTAAAGCTCTAAGTCTGCTCAGCACCTGAACAAGTCTGGAGTCAAAAAGAGTTAATGGTTTTAATGAGACACAGAACTGGCTACTTGATACAACAGTTAAGCACAGCACCTGGTAAAATTTAGCAGGAAGCAGCCATCAAACTATTGTCTCCAAAGCTCCTTCCTCTGCAAGAATGAAATGTACAGCACACAACTTCAGAGGCAGAGAGGAAGAACAGAAGCCTTCACCCTAAGGCAAGACTAGCAATAACTCTGTGTGCTGAATGAGGGCTGAACGACTACTAAGCAAATGAAGGCCTCCACATACCTTGCAAGGATGCTCCAAACAGAGAATCAACAGATACCATTAAGACTTTCCAAGGACATACTCATATTTAAACACTGCAGCTCAAGACATTAGGTTTGGATACTGTTTTCTGTCATATGACACCCATCTAATCCATAGGTCAGATCAGTAAAACCAGAGTTCCTTAAGGTCCTTCCCTTATCACCCACTCCTACCTCAATCTCACACCCTGATACTGAGGGATACTCTAAAGCTTGTTGCAAAGGCAGATGAAGCAAACTTCACTACAAAGCTCTCTCTGCTTAAGTTCTCAGGGCAACAGAAAGCATCAAACAGTGAAAAAGGTTATTTCAAACAAATTTAACATGTTCCATGCATACATGTACCTATAGTACTTTCTACACTCTGGCTAGGTTGTAAGAATGCCTCCACAAAGCTGGTCATGTGTCACTGTTTATGGACTAGAAACGAGCTGACTTTTCTAAACCTATGACAGAAAAATCCAAATGCCAGAACCTTCAGACGGAGAAAGTTTTTTTTGAAAGTATTAGTATCTGAGCATTGTTTGGGCACATACAGAGCTCTTACAGTACTGCAGTGAGGAACCCTAAAAGATGAAAATAAGGTTGTTCCAGAGACTTATCTGAAGATACAATATACAAACATCAGCTATACTAAGAGTACTAAAACAAAACAAAAAAACCCCACCACATTCAATCTGCACTTGAAATATTTCATTTTGGACTTCACTGTCCTACTACTACTGATGCCAGCAACATCATCCTGAGTGTACTGATCACAAAGATCACTTAAATCCCACTGCATGTGCAAAGCCCTTCAAGGATGGTGTTACTGAGCTGTCAAAAGTGAACTTTCTAAAACACATTCATGCCTGGCTTGTGTGCCTTAAACAAAAGCAACACTTTCAACTCTAAGTTCTTGTACTAGTCTTCACTAGTAGCGTGATGCAGTTATAATGCTGTAGCTCGGACTGTATGTTGCTGTTTTACTATGCGTTTCATAAAATCATTTAGGTTGGAAAAGACCTTTAAAATCATGGCATACAAACACTAACCTAACACTCCCAAGTCCACCACTAAACTATGTCCCTAAGCACCACCCCTACATGCCTTTTAAACACCTTCAGGGATGGTGACTCAAACACTTCCCTGGGCAGTCTGTTCCAATGCTTGACAACCCTTTTGGTGAAGAAATTTTTCATAATATCCAATCTAAAACTCCCTGGCACAACTTAAAGTCATTTCCTCTCATCCTATCACTTGTTACTTGGGAAAAGAGAGCAACACCCATCTTGCTACAACCTCCTTTCAGGTAGTTGTAGAGGCAAGAAGGTCTCCCCTCAGCCTCCTTTTCTCCAGGCTAGAAAACACTAGTTCCCTTAGCTGCTCCTCATAAGGCTTGTTCGCCAGACCCTTCACCAGCTTCACTGCTCTTCTTTGGATGCTCCAGCACCACAATGTCTTTCTTGTCAAGTGAGGGGCCCAACACTGAACACAGTATTCAAAGTGCAGCCTCACCAGCGCAGAGTACAAAGGGATGATCACTTTCCTGTCCTGCTGGCCACGCTATTCCTGATACAGGCCAGGATGCTGTTGGCCTTCTTGGCCACCTGGGCACACTGCTGGCTCATATTCAGGCAGCTGTCAACCAACACCCCCAGGTCCTTTTCCACAGGGCAGCTTTCCAGCCACTTTTTCCCAAGCCTGTAGCATTACACGGGGCTGTTGTGACCCAAGTGAAGGACTCGGAACCTAGCCTTGTTGAATCTCATATAATTGGCCTCTGCTGATCAAGCCAGACTGTGCAGAACCCTCTGGAGAGCCTTCCTACCCTCAATCAGATCAACACTCTCACCCAACTTGGTGTCATCTGCAAACTGACTGAGGGTGCACTCGATCTCCTCGTCCAGATCATTGATAAAGACATTACACAGAACTGGCCCCAATACTAAGCCCTAGGGAACACCACTTGTGACCAGCCACCAACTGGATTTAACTCCATTCACCACAGCATTTTGGGCCCAGCCATCCAGCCAGATTTTTACCCAGCGAAGAGTAGAAGCCATAAGCAGTCAGTTTCTCCAGGACAATGCTGTGGGAAACAGTGTCAAAGGCTTTACTAAAGTGCAGGTAAACAACATCCACTGCCTTTCCGTCATCCACTAAGCAGGTCACCTTGTCATAGAATGAGATCAGGTTAGCCAAGCAGGACTTGCCTTTCATAAACCTATGCTGACTGGACCTGATCACCTGGTTGTCCTGTACATGCCATGTGATGGTACTCAAGATGACTGCTCTGTCACCTTCCAGGGAACTGAGGTCAGGCTGACAGGCCTGTAGTTCCCAAGATCCTCCTTCCGGCCATTCTTGTAGATGGGTGTCACATTTGCTCACCTCCAGTCAACTGGGCCCTCCCTGGTTAGCCAGGACTGCTGATAAATGATGGCAAGTGGCTTGGTGTGTAGTTGCATCATCTCGC
>NW_009600830.1:45878-48207 GCF_000690535.1 Cariama cristata
TAGCCAGGCCTGCCGATAAATGATGGAAAGTGGCTTGGTGAGCACTTCTACCAGCTCGCTCAGTACCCTTGGGTGGATCCCATCCAGCCCCATAAACTTGTGTGTGTCTTAGGCGGTGTAGCAGGTCAATAAGCATTTCCCCTTGGACTATAGGAATTTCATTCTGCCCCCCATCCCTGTCTTCCAGCTAAGGCAGCTGGGTACCCCAAGAGCAATTGGTCTTACTATTATAGACTATGGCAAACAAGGCATTAAGTATCTCAGTCTTTTCCTCATCCTTTGTTACCACGTTTCCCCAGCATTCAATACAGGATGGAGATTCCCCTTAGCCCTTCTTTTCTTGCAAATGTATTTATAGAAAATTTTTTCACTGCCTTTTACTGCAGTAGCCAAATTAAGTTCTAGTTGGGCTTTGGGCCTTCTGATTTTCTCCCTGCATAACCTCATCACATCCTTGCAGTCCTCCTGTGCTGCCTGCCCCTTCTTCCAAAGGTCATAAACTCTTTTTTACCCCCAAGTTCCCACAAAAGCTCTGTTCAGCTAGGCCGGTCTTCTCCCCTGCTGGCTCATCTTTTGGCACATAGGGACAGCCTGCTCCTGGACCTTCAAAATCTCCTTCTTGAAGAATGTGTCCAGTCTTCCTGGACTCCTTCACCCTTCAGGACTGCTACCCAAGGGACTCTGTCAACCCAGCTCCTAAACAGGCCAAAGTTTGTCCTCTGGAAGTCCAAGGTAGCAGTTCTGCTAACTACATTCCTTAATTCTCCAAGAATCAAAAACTCATTTCATGATCGCTATGCCCAAGACAGCCTCCAACCATCACATCACTCACAAGTCCTTGTTTGCAAACAGCTCCAAGCGGGGCACCTTCCCTAGCTGGCTCCCTCACCAGCTGGGACAGGAAGTTCTCTTCCGCACACTCCAGAAACCCCCTAGTTTGTTTCCTCTCTTCTGCATTGTATTTCCAGCAGACATCTGGTAAGTTGTGAGGGTTCTCCCAGCTGCTTATAGAATATTTCATCTGCCTCTTCATCCTGGTTGGGTAGTCTATAACAGACTCCCACCATGACATCTGCCTTCTTGGCCTTTCCCCTGATTGTTACCCATAAACACTCCACCCTTTCATCACCATCATCAAGCTCTAGACAGTCACAACACTCCCTAACATACTGGGCTACCTCACAGCCTCTCCTTCCTTGCCTGTCCCTTCTGAAGAACTTGTAGCACCACAGTTGTGTGAGTCATCCCACTATGTTTCCGTGATTGCAGTTATATCAGTTTTTCAGCTTGGCAATGGCTTCCAACTCCTCCTATTTGTCGCCTGTGCTGCATGCATTGGCATAGACGCACTTCAGTTGGGTTATCCTGCCATCTTTTTTTGGGAGAAGACTTAATTCCTATGTGACTGTTCCCAAGTGCTTCCATGGTTTCTAAGGTATCAACAACCTTTGTGTCCTTGCCGCTGCATGGATCTCCATCCCCTACCCTCACTAAGATGGCAAAGGTGCTGCATGCATTAGTACAGCAACATTTCAAGTGTGCTGCAGTGTACTCAGCACATCATGGAGCAGATCGAAGGACCTCGCTAGTGTGACATCCCTCAAACGCTGGCATGCTGCCTGCAGGCTTATCACTAGTCAGCCTGGTTTTATCCCTTTCCCCCTTCATATCTAGTTTCAAGCTTTTTCAATGAGCTCTGCTAACTCTTGGGCCTTTCCCGTCTTTGAGACAGGGGTACCCCATCTGTCCACCAGTAGGCCTGGTGTTGCATAGACTGACCTGTGATCAAAGAACCTACAATTCTGCCAGTGACATCAGTCTGTGAGCCAGATATTGATGAGCTGTGTCTTCCTGTTTCTTTCAACATAATTCCCTGCAACTGAAAGGATAGAGAAAAAAAAAAAATGCTTGTGTTCCTGATCCCTTAACGAATCATCCCAAGACCCTGAACTCTCTTCTGATCACCCTTGGACTTCTTATTGCAACTTCATCACTGCCTACATGATAAAGCAATAGTGGGTAATAATCTGAGATGTGTACCAGGGTAGAAAGTTTTCTTGTAATGTCTCCAACCCAGTCTAGCCCTTGCACAAGAAGACACAAATCTAACTCCTGTATCTAGAAATGCAATTTCAGGCATTCAATTCTTCTACACCTACTACAGGCAAAATTCCTGAGGAAACAGTTCAGACAAAACCTAAGAATTAGACTTCTTCCAGATTTTAAAAAACACAGATACAAGGTATCACATGCTACCACATGCAAGATGGTGACACTTCTTTCTGAACAGGCAGTGACACTGGAAAAATCTGAAGGTTGTTGGTTTGGG
>NW_009600831.1:0-4453 GCF_000690535.1 Cariama cristata
TTTATGAAGACTATTTCAACAGAGTACTCTCATATCTTTATGAGATAACTGAGCTTTAATAGTAAAGGGCAATGGCGTATATCTCGTCTATCTCAGCATTATGTGAAGCATTTAATGAAGTACCATGTTGAAAAATTTAGGCTAAAATGAGGAAGACAGGCTTTTTGTAAGACTGATAAAGTGGGGAAAAAACTAGCTGAAGAAGAGGAGTTAAATTGTGTCAAAAAAAGAGAAAAGATTACTAGTGAAATTCTTGAAGGTCAGATCTTAAGAGAGACCTTATTTAGCACTTTTATGACCTTGATGGAAAAAAATAAAGGGAGTAGCAAGTTGATGCTATTTCTTTTTGATGAAAAAGAAGTTGGGAGACAGTGTCAGTACAGAGGAAGATCAAAATATCATATTGGAGGAATGACTTTTCATGTATAACCCCATGCTGTATGCCTCAAAGTCTAGAATAACAAAGCAGGAATCAAACTCAACAATATAAAAGTATGACCATATGGTTTAGCTAAAAATTAGCCAAAAACCTTAAGTGAAGAAGGCTTGGAATCAATGATAGGATTTCAAGACATCAGCAATGACACGTAGCTACTAAAAGGTGACGGCAGTTCTTGGATACATCAAGAAAAACACTTCTGCATGTGTGGAGAGGAATTGTCATGCACTGACGATTCATCATCTACAATCCTAAGTACAGTTCTGTTCACTCATAGTCAAGCTGGAAAAAATGCAAAAAACACTCTAGTAGAATAATATAAGGAAGGATGTACCCTTTCTGAAAGAGAACAACAAAAGATTGGCTTATTTAGCAAAATGAAGGCATAAGGGGCACACGATCTCTTCAAACACGTTAGTTGAGGTACAAGAGCTGTTCAAACAAAATGATAGCTTTAGCATAGCTATAAATGTTGTCAAGCTGGACAGGAACACATTTAAGTAAAAAAAGGTGGAGAGACTTTGGTGATCATAAGAATGAAATTTTGGAACAGTAGTCAATAAGATACCTAACAATTTTTTTTAAGGTGGAGTTTGTAATTCTATCAATTTTTTAAAATAATGTGATTATCTGCAGTAGAAAGGGATGACTGAGGAAGTCCTGAGTTCCTAAATGAAATAAGATACAGCAGTGACGGATATCACAGAAGTCTTGAAGAGGGACTGATCACTTGTCTATCATTCTTCCTCCCTAATAGCCTTGAGGAGTTTTGTGAATTGACTGTCTGCAAGACTTCATTTTTCAGGTGATACCTGACAACTGATGCTGATCACCAAGGCACATCCCATATAGCTCTGCTGTTATTATTAAAAGGTTTATCTGCTTTTTGCTGGAACGTGTATTCTGCTTTGCTCACTTAAGGTTCCTTGAAACATAAGCAGCAGAAGCAAACTATCCAAAGCAGAATATGTAGCTATCGACTGTCTGAGTATATCTAAGTATTTATGAGTTTGCATAATTGCACTGGAATTTATTTCTCTTCAGGAACTTGAGAACTTACAGAGCTATAAAAGATTTAATACAGCCAAAAATATTGTTATTGCTTTCCACAGGAGTAAGTGTATGCATTTTGTTATTTGCTTTCTTTTCTCGTAACAAGTACTGTAAATGAGAAATAAATACTAAAAGCCTGCACAGCACTATCTCTCTCACACAAAGGAAAATAATTTTCAAAATAGCTCTATCTTTTGGACAAGGAAGTGAAGAAACATGCAGAATAACAAGGCACTTTGGCCATTCAACAGTTCGGTAAAAAAGGAATCCATCAACGCTTTGCCCTTAACAATTTGACTGCACTCTTTTGTAGCAAAAGATAAAAATATCAGTTGTGTTTCACTAAACTTAAGGAAAAATGTCACTTCACTGTCATTGTTATGCACAAATACGTTAGGAAATGTTACAGGTTTTTATATTAAATGTAGTAGGCAGTAACAATACATGTATTAAAAGTGTAAGTTTTAGAATCTGAAGACTTCATCAACTGAAGGTCAAACACTTTCAGTAACCCATTGATGTCTTTTATTTTGTTCAGTCTCTCCTTTGGAAGAAGATTTCACTAAGCAGAATTTAATATCAATTTAAACATGTGCTTACACATGTTAAATACATTTACTGAGTCAATTAACAGGAAGAAATTTTGTTGTATAGCACTAGAATTTATAGGACACCAAAACAAACAAACCAAAAAAGAGTAAGAAAATGTCTTATGTAGAAGGAACACAGAAGGAAGAAAGAAAAGTGTGACCTTGGCAACAGTTTATACACACAGAAGATGTTTTTTGGACTTCTTGTTACTTTGTGCTATTGTCCGTTGGAGTCGGACAACTGTAGCAGGCACATCCCCCCCTAACAACACCAGAAACTTCTCAAATGATGGACCCCTCAACCAGGGCACAGGAAAGGTGGGGCCTCTCAGTTGACAGACAGAGCCCTTAGCCAATCAGATGCCTAGGTTAAGAGAAGGTTCTAGAGCACTGACCATATATGGCCACAGCTCAGATTGACCTAGGGCATAAATGGAGCCTTGCTGAGAGCTATGTTGAGTTGGTCCTGTGTGGAGAAGAGGGTCTGTGGTTGAGGGCTCTCCTCTTGAGTTGGGAGCCACCTAAGGAAACTCCTTGAGAGCCCTCATCTTATAGGTGAGTGATTGTGCATTTTGAATCATCATTCCAAAGTTTGGGGATCCCCTGAGCTGTGTAGTGATTGAATTTCACGTGGTGTCCTGAACCTGTAGTTTAATGTTTGTCAGAGTGTAAAATTATTTTGGTTAAGAGCACATATTTTTTTTTTATCCTGAATTTCAACTTCAGCTAGACAAACACGTTCTCCTTTTGAGTTTGCCATCTGCCTGGTTTGATTGCATATATGTAATCCTTTAGATGTAAACTGCTGACCAAGTCTGGGACTAGGAGTGGATCCAACCACACCTAGACTTCTCTGTGAGGAGTTTAGAAAGCAAAGGGGGTCCTCTCTGAACCTCGTGACTCGATGGGAGGGTCTCCCCGACAGTTTGGTCTACACAGTAAACACTGGTGTGCTTCTGTGACAAAAACAGATAACTATTTTTTTACAAAGTTATCAAAACTACTGTTAATACACACTGGAGTATATATTTACATGTTAATATACACAATTTAGTGAAAGTTACAGTGAACTGAAAAAATTCTTAAAAGATTAGCACGATTCAGTTCAACAAGGATGAAGGCATGTATCATCCTAGTATGCCTAAATGTAATAAACTGCAAAATAACCAGAAGTTTCATGCAAGGCAAATGAACAGGTTCTTCTCATGTGTGTGGTTCTGACTGTTCAGTACTGAACACCAAACGGTTATGTTTATTCATAGCTGGATTTATATTCATTGGTTTATTTACTGCTACCCCAAAACGAGAAAGGAGATGGGAGGCTACTGCACCTTGTTATGCAAACAGCCGTCAGAGCCAGCACTGAAAACTGAAACTGTTGCCTAGGTCTCCACGTGCTTACCAAATTCAGGCATAAGAAAGCCCAAGAAAGAAGCAATAATAATTAAGAGTAATGGTGGGGAAAATTTAAGTACCTGATACTTATTTTTTATGCATCATTTGGCCCTCTGAAGACCTCGTAACTTAGATAATGCCTTGTGATCTCATCGTTTTAATCTGTTCTAATAGTGATTGAACCTGAAGCTATTTCCAAGTCTAAGGCAAAATTTCAGCTATGGATAAAAGTGTTTCCAAACACAGAAGCAATTTGGAAAGAGGCTGCAACCTAACAGCATTAAAAGAAAAGGTAAAATAATGTGTTTTTTGCATTTTCTGGATCAAAAATCTTTCATTTAGGATGCTTAGTTTGTACATGAGGAATACCTGGAGGGAGATTAATGAAAGAAGAAACAGTAGGAAGAAAAAATGGAAAGTATAAAATCTGCTATATGAACATGAAGCCATAGAAAGACCCGTAATGCACACAAGTCACATGATGACAACCTGAAAGCACGTGTAAAGACTGAAAGAAACCATTTACATTCAATGCAGTTGCATTTGAGATAGTGAGTTGAGAGCTTGTGTCTCTTGGAAAGTACGGTCATCCTGAAAGCACTCCTTAAAGATCTACAGGTAGTTTTCCTGTCAGAAACTCTATGGAATGTATCAAAGGAAATCTTTCTTTTAAACACCACCGTCATCTACCAAGAAGACACAACCATTTTGCTGAGTGTTGGCGTAGTAAGCCCTGGATTTATGGACATGATTAACGTGTGCTCTAGTGAGACAGTTATATCGCAAATACTAGATTTTGGGTTGTTTTCTGACGTGAGCATCAGCGGGATGCCTGCTACTGCCCAGTGCTTCAGCCTGTACTCTGCATGTGGGTTTGAGCTGTACGTGTTTCATGAGGCTACTGAGAGACATGGTCAACTTTTGGCATGAATTTGAGAGATTTGTGCCTGTACAAAGGAAAAACAATAGTTTGGGG
>NW_009600831.1:4475-41938 GCF_000690535.1 Cariama cristata
CATTGCAACAGTTCCTTTTAGGCTGAGGAACTACGTTTTTTGAGAGGTTTTGGCTAGGTCTGGCAACCTATTACTGCATATGTTGCAGCAGGGCATTGCCAGCCATGGATGAAAACTCTATAGGGTAAACAGAAATTTTTAATTTCATGCATCATTTGTAACTTGTTACACTGATGTGACAAACTCAGAAGGTTGTTAATAAAAGTTAACGAGAGAGACTAAATGCCTCCCTTTATACTTCTTCAAAATTTTCTAATACTGGATTCTAATTACTAACTTCTGTGTTTTTCTGAGAGCAAAGAGGTTGACTTTTAATTTATAAGAAGAAAGAATAATCCTTAACTCTCTTTGTTCAGAAGCGTAGAAATATTTAGGGTGCATTAGATGGATCCCTATTTCTTCCTGACTTGCTTTTCCTCTTTCATCTGCTATTTCATTTTTTATTTAGTAGTTTAGGGACGTGCTACTATTTCATTAGATGCTTTCTTGCTTTCCCATGTTCACAATTTCTGTGTTTACATTTACAGATATGTTTGTGTTCTCTGATTTTCACAAGGACTGTTTTCAGCTCACAGTCACAAAGTAATAGCCTGTGATAAGACTTAGCTTTAGAAATGTCAAACATAGTAAAAAAGGAAGGTGCTGCAGACAAAGAGGGCCACAAATTTACTTCAGTTCCTCTCTGTGCAGGGATGAGAGAGGTCTGTTACCATTTCTGATGCAAGTAGTCAGCTGCTGGTTCAAGATTATTTCACAGGAAAGAAATACCCCCTGCACAACATCTAATCAGAGAAAAATGGACCTTCTGATGCAAAAAAAAAATAGCTTTGATTGTGGATATGAGAGGTTTGATCCACAGAACACGTAAGTCCAAAGGGAGACGCTCATCAAAATCATTATTGACTGGCAAACAGAAGGTCAGAGATCAGGATAAAGAGAGCTAAAAGAGGGGACGGGTTATGTCCTACTCTGATGCAAAATATTCCCCGGTGAGTTACTGATAATTCTGAACGGTGTGTCTTGAAATGCAATGTCCCACAGGATACTCATCATACACTTTGAGCAGTAATGACCTCCATGAACACAGACAGTGCTCAACACTTCACAGAGCCAGAAGGTGAAGGAGGCTCATGAAGGAACTCTGATTAAGGTGCAGGAATTTAATATAATTAGTATATAGAGTATGGACTTGTGAAGTTCTTGGTACTTCATTTATTTACATGTGAAGTTCTTATGTGTTTAATATATACTTTGAAAATCCATCAAATAAATCACACGTTTCAAGTAGGGATATTCCATAACTGCTGTGTTTGTACCCCCTGCCGCTACATCTGCAGAATAAGTCTCAACTCTTGGACTAAAGTTGTTTTGGCTGTCAAACCCACTGGTGGGAGAATGCACATTTATCATTCCAAATAACATTTCTTTCCTTCTTTCACTTTCCTCCTCCTATTATTATATTTTTTTTTAATTTCTAACTGAAATACCACGTTAATTCTCTTATTCACTTCCTTCTATAAAAATAGATTGGAACTAGCTATCTAAGCCTCTTGAAAGCTAAGGCATGACATTTTCAGCATTAAGAATGGCAATTGGTTTAGCATTCATACTCATAAAATGTTCCCTAATAAGCATTCAAAATCACTAAGCAAAACTCCTGTCTGTTTTAAACTGGGTAGATACTGTCTTGTTTATCTTAAACATAAAATTTTTAACTCTAGGATTTTTCTCTTTAAAACACCCTCTATATTCTTTGATATATGAAACACATAAAAAATAAAATTTCTGTAGATGATTTTATTGTAGGATAAGTATTTCTAAAAATACAAATAAATAGATAAACCTTTTGCAGTAACTTGTAGTGAAAGTTTCTTTTAAAGACAAGAACTGCAAACAAGATAGTTTCTGGTTGTAGTTAGACATATAATTTAAGACCCTGGTGGGCAAAATTTTATACATCTGAAGACCAAACTCTGTGTCTGCAGTTTAATCACCTCTTAAAATGCTTTAAAATGGTAAAGAGCAAGATTTTTATTTTCAAAGGAGAAAGATGAGAAACAAATCAATCAAAATTTGTTCTGAGAATTCAGAGCATACGGGGGTGTATTTTCAAAACAAACTGGCAGTCAAGAAACAAATCCTATTATTGCTTAATAGGATTTTTGGGCAGAATTGCCATAAACTGACTGAACACTTACTCTGCAGTAATTTTGGTTACAGCTGAGGAAAAAAATTGGCAAAACAATTTTATTTTTTTTAGTTAGAGGCATGTGCCCCAGAAGAGAGCTAGTCAATTCACTGTGTCTCATTTTGAAAGCCATTCAGGCATTCCTTCCTTAACGTACTTACTCTGAAGCTAAAATACTAAATTAGAAGGGGTTATTTTTAGCCCAACCAAGCGTTTAATTTTGCTTTGGGGGAAGAAAGCAGGATTTCTCAATTCAGTGGGAAAAGAGGCAGGACAATAATGGTTTGAGGAGAGGCAAAACAATAAATATACACTTTGTATTTTTCCCAAATCTGATGCGTCAGACACTGGAGTATGATTTAAACTTGCAGTACCAAGCAGTCAGCAGAGTGGTTTTTTTACCTTCTGTAGCGTACTATTCTGCTGAGTCTTCATATCTTATCCCAGGTTTAATATATTGTAGGAAGCATTAATGTAATAATTTTAGAGTGCTTCCAAAACTCTAAGGCTTTGGGGTTTTTTTTTGTTTTTTTGTTTTTTTTGTTTTTTTTCCAGGAGATTGTAACTTAAGCACTATACGGAAGAAAGTTTGTCAATGTTGCCTGACTATTTTTAGAGGGAAAGGGAAAAGTTTCCTGATTATTAGGAGCTAGGGATGGGTCATGCTGCCACTTGAGAGAGGAACTCTCTAGTCAGGCTTTTGGTCTATAGAATCCTACCTCACATGGTTTGACTGCAGCTGGTTTGACATGCTGAAACCTGGAGAAACTCTCCTCGTACCCTCAGCAGAGATGGCCTGCCTGATACAGAACAGCTTCAAGGAGAGACCGCAAATCCCGAAGTCCTCGTGAGAGAATAAAATGGATCACCAGATCACCTCTGTGTTTTCCATTTTAAAGGGTCTTTTTTAATTATAAATTGAAATTTTGGCTGTTTCTGGATAAGTGTCATTGCAGAAAGTTCGGAATTTACAATGCAAAAATCAAGAATGAGGATTTTCAAATATGACAAGACTGTTACCTCTTTCAATGCTTTTGGCCAGAGCAAGGGCTCTACTTTTTTTCATGTACAACATTTTCCAAAAAACAAGGCATTTGATGCCGGACGCCCAAATGTAGGCATTCAGTCTGTCAAATGACCTCTGGTAAAACTTACTGGGTATTTCATTATCTCTCAGGCTTTCCAATATTCATATTCTTTGCAACATTTTCAGTATGATTGTCATTGCTTCACTAAAGCAAATTGCCTTTTCCCCAGAAGTAGATTTTAATTTGGCTGCTCACTGTTTCAGGACAGGGACTGTGTCTTTCCTAAAATGCAAATATAAGCTTTTCAGAAATGATCCCCTCACCCTTGAAAGAAGTTGCCGTTTCATCCGTTTCTAATGAGAAAAGTATACTTAATGGTATCAAAATGACTATCAAAAATCTCATTCTTAAATATTTCTTGTTCTTCAAGGAGCTCAACATTAGCTGTACTAACCAACTAGAAAGAAATAGTATACGGATGGAAAGTTTTAGGATGCATTTTCAGCAATTTTGTACAAAACCAGCAGGATTTGGTGGAGTTCCTTACTTAGGAAAAGAGGGAGAGATGCAGAATCAGGAAACTATTTAAACTTCAAAAACCAACAAACGTGAAAATTTAAAAAAAAACCAACAACTGTTCTTTGGAAATGTTTGCTAAGTCCTGCGTTGAAAGTGAAATTTTGCAGTGGTCTTGCCATGCGAGTCATGGGGACCAGAAAGATGAGTTGTTGTCAGAAAACACCTGAAGACTTCTGAAAGTGTTTTTATGGCCTTCACAGGAAAAACCTCAAAAACTATGTCATCCTCTCCTGTTTCTTCTCTTGAATCCTTGGCCCTCATAAACACATATTTGTGGCAGAGAGAATAAAGCAACAAAAAAGATACATAGCTAAATGAAGAAATAAATGAACAGATACATTAATTAAGGCATTTAATTGGATTGCTTTAGTCATACAAACTTCTCATTAGCAGATTTTTATTTATGATACAAACACACATCCTTAGTGCTGAAAAAGTCCTATGCTTCTTAGATATATGTGCATAATTATAAGATAGGTAGAATACAGGACCTTTTTAACAGCAATTACTTCTGAACCTGTAATCTGCATGAGACAAAAATCTTTAGGCCAGACTCTGCTCTCAGTTACCAGGGCACACTGGAAAGCAGCTTTTATATCTTGCCAGTTTTATTTTAGCTCACCATTTCTGTTTGCACATTTGAAATGACTTTATGACAAAATAGTTCCTGGCAATGTTGACTGTGTTTGAGTATTACTTTTTATAATATAAAGTGGAAGCATAAAATAATTCCTTAGAGGCTGCAGTCTATTTTTTCATGAGTCTTCCCTTGCTTTGCATGGGGCCATGAGTTTATCACTATTACTTTGCCCACAAATGAATTGTAGGCATTTAGAGAAACATTATTTTAAATAGAAAAAGAACATAGCCAAATTTATTCTGCAGCAAACATCCCTCCTCTAAGAATGTAACAGTTTCTACACTTATGTATAAGAAAAAGGGCTGTATATGTGGCCTGTTATCCTTGGCACTTTGTGTTTAAATATTTGTTCTCATCAAATGCTTGTCATGCCACGACATCAAAAGAGGGCAAATGTCTAGACAAAATCTTTCATCTTCCAACAAGTACAGGGAAGCCAGTGAAATGTCAACCTGGCTTTATCCTTGCTAGTTTATTACGTATTTCTATTATTTCTAGTGCATCCAGCAATAAATTAAGTAGAGTTCACAAGTCTTCAGCTACCAGTAGTAGTCTTAGATAAGGCATTGAACTACTGCAGTTGATCTGGGATTTTTTCTGCTCCTAACAGAAATGCTAAAATATCTCTATTCAAACCCATTATGACCTACCCCCTTTTTTGGCATTATATTTCTCGTAAATCTAATGACCCTTTTACATAATTTGCAAACACCAAAGTCTCAGTTTTATGCCATTTTATATTATGGACACTGAGAAACTATGGTAAAAAAGAGCATTAGGAAAGATGAGTTAGGTCATACTGACCTAATCTTTTACATCTGATTTCATACTTTATTACAGCCTGGATTGTCGTTCCAGTGCTGTTTCTTGATTATATGCTATAAGTTAGAAGTGGGAGACATATATTTTACCGCAGTTTTTTATAGTCCTCACTGAAGACAAAAGCATCTGTTGGAAAGACCATCAGAGGTAAACCGCAGGGAGAATGAAGGACAGGTTAAGTTGTAAATGCTGTAAATTCCAAATATTTTTTCATCCAAACCTACTTATGCAGAGTTGCACAGAGGGGACCCCGAGGACAACTGTGTACTATGGAAAGACAAAAGCAGATGTCTGTATGTTACATTCCTTAAGAACTAGTGTCACTGTGCCCAAGATATGCATCAGAAAAAATAAGGAGAGGAGATACTCCTAAATACTAAAGATACTAAAATGATAAAGGAGAATGTGTGTGCTTCATGATTAATTTATGTTGGCTGGTATGTGCAGTCTGCTGTTTGGGGTATCTGCTTCAGGCATCTGCCATACCAGGTGCTGTGTTACAGGCTTGCTGCTCCTTATGAGGAAAGGGAAAGAAGCCTGGTGGGGTCAGGAAAAGGGATAGGATAATATCTGGACCCATAAATTCAGAAGCTCGCAGTCTACTGGCATAGGAGTTTCTGTGAATACAGCACTCCAGTCACAATGGAGAAGCTAATACAGCAATATAACTGACAACTCAGTGAAACAGATGAAAACAAGAAATCCGTGAATAAACTGTTACCTTGATACCGTTCCATCATCTGGACCCTGGATGTGATTCTTCCACAGTGCCAAGAGGCCCAGCTGAGAAGCTAAACTGAGTTACTGGAGGAGCCAAGCCCAAGTCCAAGCCTGACGACAGTCTTTTAGTAATCACTTTAAATGTGTGCTTAAATCTATCCCTACCCAGAAGATCGAGTTCATGGTTCTTAATGCACTTTCATTGATACCGCTGGGGCTGAAACAATGTGCTTAGGTATTCAAATCTCTTGTTTAAATGAAGATTAAGAAACTAGCACTATTGAGTTAAACACTAATAACAAAAACATCTAATCATTTCTGCCTAGATACCTTCTGCCTAATACCTTCCCGCCTAGATAAATCAAAGATAAAGAAATAAGTTGTCATTAAACTCGTATTTTCTTTTTGTCCACTCTACTTAAACCAGTTTCTTCTGTATTAAGAACAATCATGAGAAAAACATTTGGGGAAAAGAAAACAACACACCAACAAAAAAATAAAACTTTTTCAAAAAGAAGTTGTGAGGGATAGGCATCTCTTTCTTAATCTAATGGCAGTTTGGGACAGCTAGCAGATTGCAACATCTAGATTTCAGAATGGAAAGTGTCATGGCTATTAGGGGAATTCTAGTGATTGCTCTACCGCTTGTTTTCTTGTTTAGTTTTCTGTAATTCACCTGACATTTCTGTAGAGGTGATTTTCCCATGTATAGAATATATGTAATAAATCCTCATTGTTGTGAAGTGTATAAAAATCTGTACAGAAGCTATCCAGTTCCTGTGTGTTATGACAAGATTTCATCTTCTTTCTAATATTACCCTTACATACAGTATTACTACTGCATGGATCATTTAGTTGATGCTTTACAGAATCAGAGACTGGTCGGGGTTGGAAGGGACCTCTGGAGATCACCCAGTCCAATCCCCTTGCCCAAGCAGGGCCACCTACACCAAGTTGCTCAGGATCACGTCCAGGCGGGTTTTGAATATCTCCAGAGAAGGAGACTCCACCCCCTCTCTGGGCAGCCTCTGCCACCCTCAAAGTACAGAAGTTCTTCCTCATGTTCAGGTGGAACTTCCTGAGTTTCAGTTTGTGCCCGTTGCCCCTTAACCTGTCGCTGGGCACCACTGAGAAGAGCCTGGCCCCATCCTCCTGACACCCACCCTTAAGGTATTTACGAGCATTGATGAGATCCCCTCTCCATCTTCTCTTCTCCAGGCTGAACAGACCCAGTTCCCTCAGCCTTTCCTCATCAGGGAGATGCTCCAGTCCCCTCAGCATCTTCGTTGCCCTCCACTGGACTCTCTCCAGTAGTTCCTTGTCTGTCTTGAACTGGGGAGCCCTGCATGTGTGGCCTCTCCAGGGCAGAGTAGAGGGGGAGGAGAACCTCCCTTGACCTGCTGGCCACACTCTTCCTCATGCGCCCGAAGATACCATTGGCCTTCTTGGCCATGAGGGCACATTGCTGGCTTATGGGCAACTTATTGTACCCCAGGACTCCCAGGTCCTTCTTTGTCGAGGTGCATTCCAGCAGGTGAACCCCCAGCCCATACTGGTACGTGGGGTTATTCCTCCCGAGGTGCAGGACCCTACACTTGCCCTTGTTCATCTTCACCAGGTTCCTCTCTGCCCAACTCTCCAGCCTGTCCGTGTCTCGCTGAATGGCAGTGCAGCCTTCCAGTGTATCAGTCACTTCTCCCAGTTTTGTGTCATCAGCGAACTTGCTGAGGGTACGCTCTGTCCCTTCATCCAGGTCGTTGATGAACAGGTTAAACAGGACCGGACCCAGAACTGACCTCTGGGGAGCACCACCAGCTACAGACCTCCAATCAGATTCTGCACTGTGATGACAACCCTCTGGGCTCTGCCATCCAGCCAGTTCTCAATGCACCTCACTGTCCACTCATCCAGCCCACATTTCCCAAGCTTACCTCTGAGGATGTTATGCGAAACAGTGTCAAAGGCCTTGCTGAAGCCAAGGTAGACAACATCCACTGCTCTCCCCTCATCTACCCAGCCAGTCATGCCATCATAGAAGGCTGTCAGGTTGGTCAAGCATGATGTGAAGTAGATGTTCCAAAGTGTGTATTTGGGAAAAACTGTGATGTCAGCTGTTTCAGACAATCAAGTCAGTTAATTTGACTGGAAATTTCCATTCAAGTTCCATTGAAACTATGTTAGGAAGAAGTATATCAAAATATGCCAATCCGATTTGAAGTGGTTGAGTCACCATCCCTGGAGGCATTTAAAAAGCATGTAGATGTGGCACTTAGGGACATGGCTTAGTGGTAGACTTGGCAGTGCTATGTTAACGGTTAGACTTGATGATCTTAAAGGTCTTTTTCAACCTAAACAATTCTATGATTCTATGATTTAGGGCTTTGCTGTACACAGATTTGACACAGAAGACAGATGAGCTCCATTTTTAATGCAAGCCCTAAGGAATCTTATGCTGTGCTTAGATTAAAATAATCTTAACTTTATTAGGCTAAAACGGTTTTCTGGTTTTGATTCAGACAAATAAATGATAAACGGGCTAGTAAATGGATTAAACTAAATAGGAAGAAGGCATTTTTATTCTGAAACGAAGTGCAGCCATTTAGTTTTATTCAAGGACAGCTATTACACTTAACATTCACACCCTGTTTTACCTAAATTAATGCTCTAGTTAAGAAGGCTGTCAGGAAATGAGGCAAAATACTTTTGGTATTATAAGCTATTTGCCATGGTCTTGTGTTTAAAATGAGTTATTCAAGATAATCTGCATTTTAGATGAAGGGTTTTGTTGATTCTTGTGTTTACTGGATGGGTTTCCCCAGGCCTAGTTACTGATGGACACAGTGCCAAAAACAGTAAAACGAGCAGAAGCCTCTGAAGCACCAATGAGTTTTTAATGTTCATTCCTGATGGCACTGATTGTCACAAAGGGGAAATGAATAAAACTAGTGTATAGTCAAGGGGAACCACATCTAATACTTTCTAATGTTATTTCTGCCTTTACTCATAAGCCTCCTCTTTGACCCTTAACAAACTCGCCTCACTTCTGATGTAAGAGGTTTTTTCCTGTATATCGCTTACCATCTCGGACAGCCTTGCTATATTTCTCTGCCTCATTAACTCACTCTCTTTTAAAAAAAAATCTCATGGAAAAAAAGGTTAACATTTTTCCCATGAACAGTTTACTTCCTCTCTCTTGTCCATTTTCTTGTCTCTTAGATGAAAGGTACTGCATAAAATAAAAATATACTCTATTAGTAGGCAAAGCATGATAAAGATGCACAATGCAAGATAACATCAAGTGCTCCCAAATAATTTTCTCTGCTTATTTTACTTCGACAATATTCCTAATAGGAATTTTAATGGAAAACACTCATCTGCTTCCTAAAGTTCCCAGCTGATAGCTAGGATTTAAATGTAATAGTGGATTCACATGTTTTTCCTTAGGGCAACAAGGGAGCAGAGGAGAGGAAGGTGGTAGCATTAAACATTAGAATTTTATCTCTCTCTCTTTATATATATTTCAGAATTCTTTCTATATTAGAATTTCATTTGATATTAATTAGGATTTAAAGAAGCCTCTCGTGACAGAAGTAAAAAAGGCTTTTGCTGTATCTGGCAAAAAGCTGAGCTCTGCTGGACTTAACTCTTGCATTTGTTCAGCTGTTATTTCCCTGGGCCTTAGAATCAACTCAGCCCCCAGATTAGTCAGAAAACTGAGAGGTTTTCTGGTTTAGGCCTGTCTGGTTTTTTATATTTGTTTTTACAGGGAATTGAAAGTGAGCAAGCAATTGAAGTAATTTCTAGTGAAGTGTATTGGCAGGGTTATGTCTGGTGGTAACAACAATTTCCAGGGTGATTAGCAGCTGTATGCTAATTATTCAGGAAGCCCTTGATTTCCTGAAAACACTAATTCTCAGTTCAGATTGTATGGTGTCTTTGTTTCATCTCTGGTAAGGAAGCTTTCTGCATATATTCTGTTCATACCTAATACTACAGAAGAGATTTTCCAGAAAATTCACCAAATATGTCCTGTTGAACAGTCGTCTTTAAGTACCAATCAGGTATAAGTAACTCTAGCCTTATTACTAATGATTCCTGTTTAAAAAAAAAGGCAAAAGGGACCTCTTCTGTGTCACTAGGTGGAAAACTGAGAGCCACATTGAAAAGGCAATAAAAGGTTTTATTCTCTCATTTTGAAAGTTTTAGTATTTGCACTAAGAAAAGAAGATGGAAATGTCTCCAGTTTGTCACCGGTCATTACAACACACAAAATGACGTCGTCACAAGAAACAGAAGATACATTAGTATGAGGTTTGTTTATGTGGATTACACAGTGAATAATGCACTCCCCTTTAGTAATGAAGTGGATCTGTCAGAAAAGAAGTGGAGACAAACAAAGGCTGTGTTTGTTCTGCTGTTTGTTGGAAATGAATACCCATAGCTACAGTAACAATATTTGGGTTTAGGTACCCACCAGTCAGATTCTAATTTTTCCTGATTAGTAGTCAGGGAATGTCAGGATCAGCACTAGATCTTTACTGTGCATGTGTGGATTTTTTTCTTTATTTCAGGATATATGGCTCCAGGATGTTACAAGTGGTACTAGGCTTCTCTGAACATGGGAATGTGAAAGTTAACATCAGTGAAGACAGCCATGCCTTTTCTGTCTTCAGCAAAGTCCGACAGGTCTTTTTCCCAGTGCTTGTTTACCCATGCCTCTGCAAACAAAAGGAAAATACATACTTTTTAATATGCTGGCTTTTTTAATGCTTATAGATAAAACTAAGACTCCTGAAGAACTGCCTTTGGAGCTGTTTATTGATGACTTTGAGCTCTCCTCTCCCTCTGCAGAGGTAATTCTGGACCAATTTTCAAGGTCCTGTTGATAATTACAGTCTCATCCTTTTCCTCAGAGAAGCAGAAGTTGGGAAGAGCTTGCAAGGACCAGCTCTAGTAAGCCTTATATATTGCTGAATATGACCACTAAGGAGCATTGTTATCTGCAACAGGTGATATAATCTTAGCAAGCACCATGTTGCAGGGTGCTAATCGACATAATAAAGAACGGAATATATCCATCAAGCTGTGTTTGTGGGTAAATGGGAGCTAATTAAATGAGCAATAAGGCATAAGGCCTGTAAAACAACATGTTCTGTTTATGCTTGTTGTAGTTGCTTCTCTTAGAGTCACTATCTTAAGCAAAGATAACTACTTACATACATGTTGGTCTAAAAGGCAATAAAATTAAAGTGGTGATGTAAGTGGTATTGGTTACTAAGTCATGCGTAAGTGCCTGAAAAGGACACCAGTCTCCCATCTGTACTTGAGTTGGCTTGGCCAGGTAGACCAAAAAATTAGTGCCAGACTATTTAAAATACCATTTTAGTAGTTGACAACATTAAGTAGGTAACAATATTTACTCCAGATTTTGTTAGGACATCTTCTGAGTGAATCAGAAGTTACTGTTCATCTGATATTTATCAAATGAAGGTGGGTAATCACACCCCTGATATATATCTTCAGAAAGAGGAAGATTGCTGACATCCATTGTTTGTAAAAGTAAAAATTAATACAATTTAAACCAGCCTAATTACATTTGAAACAAATTTTATTTAATGAGATGGAGGAAAAATATCTCAGAGAATTAATGGTCTCAAAGGAAATCCCGATCAAACTGATATTTGTAGTCCTGTGTATGTGAAACATTCTCAGAAATAACGACAGCAGGGGTTTGTGGTCATGTAAGAGGTCATAATTAAAGTTAATAAAGAGAAGAAATGGTTGACTGAATTATCGATAGATGGGAACAACCGCTGCAGTGGGTGAGAAGCAAAATGAACCTTCCCAATACCGGCTTACTGTAGGGGTAATTGGAGGGATGCTGTGTTACATCCGCCAAGGGAGATTTTTCTTGAAGACATGAATTTCTTAGCCTTCAGACTGACCAACCTGGCAGATGTCAGGGTGGCAGGCTTCAAAAGGCCTGTATATCAAACTTCTCAGCTTTTATAGCTAGTTAAAGGTATTTTATGAAATTGGAGAGCCAACAACTCCTGTTGTCTTTTTGTTTGTTTGTTTGTGGTATTTAAGGAATTGGTCTTTCTCCTTCCACATTTACTGATGGGTGGGGAGTGGCTGAAGTATCATTATTGTTGCCTAATATTTCACAAAATCACAAGCGATTCAGGTTCAGACAGGACCTCAGGAGGTCTCTAGTCCCACTGCCTGCTGATAGCAGGGCCAGGTCTGAGGTCAGATGTGGCTGCTCAGGGCTTTGGCCTGTTGGGTCTTGAAAACCTCCAATGATGGAGACTGCACAGCCTCTCTGGCCAGACTGTCCCACTGCTGGGTTGTTCTGAGAGTCAGGAGGTTTTTCCTCATATCCAGCCTGAACATCTCATGTTTCAGTTTGTGCCTGTTGAATTTCATCCTACCAGCATGTGTGGCTATGGAGACCTTAACTCTGTCTCCCCGATAACCTCCTTACAGGTACTGGGGGGGGCTACTCTGAGGGGTCCCCAAAGCTGACTTGTATCCAGGTTGAACCAGTCTCAGTCCTTCAGTGTCTCCTAACAGGGCAAGTGCTGGAGCCTCCTCCATCCTGCTGAACAGTTTGCTGATTTCTTTCTTACATAGGAGGTCCCAAAACTGGACATGGTGTTGAAGATATGGTGTACTGAGTGCTGAGCAGAGGAGGATAATCACTGCCTGTGTTAGCTGACCATGCTCCTGTTCATACAACCCAGGGAGCTCTTGGACACCTTTGCTGGCTGAGGCTCAGCTTGCTGCCCATCAGGCACCAGGGCCTTTCCTGCATGGCTGCTCCCAGCCTGTCCACCCACAGCCTGTGCCATCGTAGGCCCTCCTCTGTCCCAGGGGCAGCACTTGGCATTTTTCCTTGCTTAATTTCAGAAGTTTCCTGTCTCACCATTCTTCCAGCCTGTTCAGGTCCCTCTGGATGGGACCCTGTTCTCAAGAATATCAACGGGTTCCCACCTAATTTGATATCATCGGTACACCGGAGAAGTGTGCACTCCGTTATCTCCTACAGGTCATTGATAAAGGTGTTGACTTGGAAGTGTCCCAGTACAGGCCCCTGCAGTTGTCCAGTTGTTGCGGACATGCTGGTAGAGCACAACCCATTAATTTCAGTACAGGCCTCTGCAGTTGTCTAGTTGTTGCCGACATGCTGGTAGAGCACAACCCATTAATTATGACCCTCTGGGTCTGGCCATCCAGCCATTTTTTTCACCCATTTGTATGCTCATCCAGACCATAATGTCCTAACTTGGATACATGAGTATTGTGGGAGACCATTTTGAAAACCTTGCTAAAGTTGAAGGAAATGATACCTACTGCTCTTCTCCCATCCCAGTTCTATGATTAGAGGAATGTAATTTATGTGATACAATTACTTAGACTTCATTTTAAATTCAAATTTCCCTCAAACGTATCCAACAGGTTGAAATATTCTGTTTCCATTGCATTCCCACCTGCAAACTGAAGAAGGTTTACTAAGAAATTCCTAAGTACTAAAGAAATACATGCCTGGCTCAGCCTTTTTTATGAGATGGTGGGATGTAGTAGTGAAAAGCGTATTGGGGAATTTCAAGTGAGAGGGGAATGAAACGTATTGCTTTCTGGTGTTGCTCTTTCTGCTTCTCTAATGTTTTTTTTTTCACGGGAAAAATAATAACATTTCTAAGTGTTTTGTAATTTTACTCCTACTTATCTTCTGCTCAGCAGTAAAAAGAACAATTATGTAATTTTAAAAAGAGAAAAGTTGAAGTAACAATTTGTGGATTGTTACTGAACTCCTTCAAAAATTTTACCTAAAACATCTGGAAATCTAATATGCTCTAGAACATAATACACTTTATGATATATAATTTCGCAAATCACTATATGCAGAATTTTTCATGATCATAAATAGGAAGCTTGTATTAATCTCTGCTAAAATACCATCAACAATGGCACTTAAAATGTTGTCTTACACACAAATGTGATACCTTTCCCTCATTTATAATGCTTTTTTAGAATTAAATTGCATTATGAGATCCAGGCACTTTACAGGGTTGGTGCTTAGAATGGTGGCCTCTTCCACTCTCTTAGATATTAACTTGAGGGTTCATGAGAGAGATAACTTGAGTTAGGAAAATAAATCCCCATCCAAACAATGAAGAAATGTTAGTTCCTTATTAGACAGTGAAGTCGAAGGGAGATGAACATGCCTCTTCCCAAGAGCATTTCTATCTTGTCCCATGAATTATGTTTAGAAAAGTGTAGAGTACTGTGATTTGTATATATGACCGTGTATGCATGGCCAGACTTTCAATGGCATTTAAAACCCTCACAGAGAGATCTACTCAGGTTTTCAAAAAACAGTGTAAAGTTGTTGGATGTCAGCCTATCGTGAAATCCGTGAGAAGCACCTAATCTGTACAGATATATTTAACTCCACCTTTTAAATATCTAAATATCTTTGAAAATATGACTCCTACGTTTTAGTCTCTTTAGTAAGATAAATTTGGCTTAGAGCTGGGGTAACGAAGTGAAATTTATGGCCTGTAATATTACAGAGGTCAGGCTAGATGATCATTCTAGCTTCAAAAATCCATCAGTCCTCGAATGAGGAAGCTGAAGTAACTCACGGTCTCTGGTTTCAGGCTTTCCTCTTTATTCACACATTTTCTCTTTGTCCCTCATACTAGGACATGCTTCTCTTTTTTTTTGATTATATAAATCACAGGACAAGAGCCATCAGAGATGGTAAAGATCTACTTAATCATTTACCCACTCCCTGCCAAATAGAATACAGTTCAAAAATAGATGATATTTCAGATACTAATCTGATAGCTGAATAATACCACATTTACTCTTAGCCCAAGGGCCTATATCTCTCAGTAAGTAATTTCTAGCTTCTATCACAATCTATTTTAATCATCAATATTATTCTTGCCCTGGAGGGATGCCCTCCAAACCTCCTTCAGCTTGGCACTCTTAACCATAACAATTCCCATTCCATTAAACCAGCCCATTTAAATGGAGAAGTTACCTCAGTTCAGTTCTGGAGGATTATTACAGCAGTCACATCCACAGAGATTTATAAAGTCACTTGTTTTTTATCTCCAGTGCCTCCTGGACTTTTAGCTTCTCAATTAATAATATTTTCATTATAGAGTTTACACTTGAATAAAAAACAAAGGTGCCATTCTCCCACAAATAATTAGTTCACACTGTCCTGTTATATTTAGGTGCTACATTCTGAGACTAGACAAATATTTTGGAGCACTGTAGCCTCATGTACCATCAACGGCGAAGGGGTTGAAAAGCAATAACTACAGAAAAAGCCTTGTGAAATAGTTGTCCACAGAAAAACATTCTTCAGATGTTCCATATAAGATAGTAGAAGTCCAGAAAGGACAAACAAATCCAGAAATAACTCAAAGTCTTCATAAGACATTCTTCTAAGAAAGTACAGACTATGGCATAGTAAGCATAGTGAAGGTGTTAGATTTTTACAGATAGGAAAGCTTTTATCAGCCCTGTTACTTCAAAAAGACAGTGGTAGGGAAGGTCTTTCATTCAAATATCAAGGGGAAATGCTCATGTAGAAGTCTTCCCCCTCTGGAAAGAACTCAGGGAATAGGATTAATGAGAAAAAAGTTCATTTGATATTAGATCGTGGTCCACCCATGAAGTGTCCAAGAAGTACAGCTACTGTGTATATATACATATACACTGTACGCACATCTCAATATATATACAAACTTACTCTATAATTGGAAAGTCTGTGAGCATTCAGTATCAATAGAAAGGTCAAAGAGACTAAATTAGCCTGAAGTGCCTTCTTCCATCTCGGCTGACCTCCGCGGGGGTACCCAGGCTGAGCAGGGGATGCCTGAGCCACAGGTAGTCACGTCTGTCCCATTTGGGTGGCTCCTCTGCCCTTAGCAGACAGACTCCCCAGAGCTGCCTCCCAAAAAACCAACCATGCTTTCTGGGTCTGTGCATCCAGGACAGATCAACCAGGAAAACTGGGTCTACCCTTCAGAGATAGCCCAGGCAGAGACTTTGAATGTAGCGTTGTGGGCTCAGGGAGCACTTCTAACTGCTTTTATTCACAACCTTTTCATCTTGGAGCGCTCTTCTTCTCCAGCCAGAGTTTGAAACAGCATGAACCTATGGCTTTTTCTGATCAAGCTGCATAGCTGTTCAATATTACTCATTTTTAAATGTATACTTGGGATCCTTGGAAATTCCACGATCCTCTTAAGATGTGGATTTCTGATCAAGATGCATAGCTATTCAATTATTACTCATTTTTAAATGTATACTTGGGATCCTTGGAAATTCCACGATCCTCTTAAGATGTGGATTTTCCTTTGAAGTGAAATCTTAAAGAAAACTACTGAATGAAATCAATGTAACAGAAATGTTTGTGTTACTCAGAGATGTGCAGCTCATCTTCCTTCCAGAAAAAAAGAACAGTCTAGGGAGATGGGCAAGTCTTAGGCAGCCATGCATAAGGATAAACGTTTAGTGCTCAGAGGAGCTCCAGGATACTCCAGGACTAAAGACAGGACAGAAAGAGATATGTTATGTAGTCTTCTGTAGAAACTGTTTTTGCATATGTTCTTTTGCAAATATGAGGGCATTGATAAAAATATTGCAGTTTTGCAGAAAACTAATGATGACACTAAACAAATGTCGGACTTCACTGGTTGTCCTGTTAACAGTCTCAAATATATTAAACATACATAATCCTCCAGTCCATAGGAAAAGAAGCAGCTAAAAAGGAGCTTCTGTGCACAGCAGACAGCTTCTCCTTCACTGATTCGGTACAGAAAATGGAGTATTTTAATGATTTTTTCCTTTTATGTGGTTAGCTTTTGTGTTAACGTTCAGCATCACTGATTGTAGTCATCGTATCTCGTTCTCTCAGTTCTTACTGATTTATGCCATAAAATGTTTGGACAGAAAGCAATAAATCATATTTTCTGTCATACTGAAGAATAAATGGACCTATTTTACTGTACAACCCACAACCCTGATGATTAACTTGTCCCATTCACTTAACCCAAAGCAGCATTCTGACCCTTCCCAAGCAAACTGAATAAAGAAAAAACCTCCCAGTTATCTAACACAAAGAGAAATAAACCAGCAAGAATTTATTTTTTTTTTCCTATAGAATTTATACTGTTCACATCTGGCTTAGTTGTTATCCACTTGTTTATTACCTAAATTAAACCTCTTGTTGGTAACTCTTGGTCAAATTTTACAGTCTCCCACTCATGCCTATTTAATTTATTTAAGACTGGGAGGGAACTAACCAACACTGATGGGCTGCAGTTTTGTTCCAAATAACTGAATTCAGCCATGCTGCACAGCAGCCGTATCTCTCTCCTTACAAAATCATTACAGATTAATTCCTAATTTTAGTTGCCTTGACCACATTAAGTTTTCTTTCAAAATCATTTCAAGGGTCAGTGATCTACTCTTTCTGTTCACCAAAAACACTCGAGCTTTCCACTTAGATGGGGATAATATAATTAGCAGATGTATTAATGAGGTTTCTTTTCATTTGTAGTGGACTTCCCTGGTTTTATGGACAGGAAAACAAATAGGACCAAACTGCTGCAGCTTTTGACATGTGGCTGTTTCCTTAGGAATTTCAGTTCACTCTGTCATAAGGAATAGCTCAGGGGGTTGGGAGAAAGGACACAGACTTTAGGTGCCCCACCTCCTAAAGAAATATTTGAAGCCAACACTGGCTCTAAATGCTTTTGAAATGAGGCCATGTGGATAAGAACCTTTCAGCAAACAATAAATTGAGCAACAAACAAGGAAAACTATTGCCAAATCACTGTAAGAAGAAAAGAGAGGAGCTGAAGAAGAGAAATACTGTTAAAATCCTCCTTGTGAGTTATGTTTGCTTGTTTTTTCAGAGGAGAGCTCTGAGCACCCTAATAAACAAAAGCAAGGCAGAGACACAAGATAACGGCTTTTCTTTTCCTAGGCGCTATTAAAAAAATAAGGCGAGCAAGCAGCCAGGAATCTGTGTTTGTTTAACCTAAAATGCATTTCCCTAAGGGTGGCATCTGACCCCTTGTGTTATTGCTGGGGCTTCTTTCTAGAAGCCTGGAAATGCCATGTCCCCTGCCATAAATAGGAGGAAACGCTCCCTTACGCTGAACGTGGTTTGCTGTTGACAGAGCTACTCTCCTCTTGTGACAGAAATAGATCTGTAGACTTTCAGAGCTGAAACTAATACACCAGTTCCTCTTGGCTAAAAACGATCCCGACAGGCTTCTCACAGATTTGCCTTCATCTTTGCGATGAAGGTGACCCCTCCTCAAGCAGAGACCAGCAGTCTGAATCTAAAGAAATAGAAAATAAAGTGAAAAGTGTGCTGAAATGGTTATAGGAACAATGAAATACAAAGGTTTATCCTAGTGAATCCACTGGCTTTTATCAGACAATTTTATCAGTCAATTTTTATAAAGTCTGTTGAAATTCTGGGGTGGATCAGGCCTCCTTCTAAAGCACAGTGTGTGTGTGTGTATGCACATGTTATTCAACAGGGAACGTATGTCCAGATATACAAAGCAAAATGACGGATTGTAAACAGTTGATTGAAAGTCTGTTGAAGTAAATGGCTCTGGAAATTTCTCTAGTTGCCAGCATGAAATAATCACTTTCTCCTGCTTTCTTTTTTGTATCCTATTTGTATCTTTTCGGCAGGAGAAGTGTAGTCAGTTGCACAGGAGGAGTATAACATCCTCAAAATAATACGCTGAGTGCTGAATACCCACTGACAACTGCAGGTGATGTTGATGATGACCTTAACATATAGAGAGTAATTCGTATTCTGAGCCTACTGACAGATGAACTAGGGTGGACTCCTGACAAGTTGGATCTGCTGCTAAGACAAGCCCTCAAGGAGTAGCACCAGCCCAATTATACTTAATGAATCACTTACACTTCTTGATCACTTTAGCCAGTGTTCTCTTTCCTGAAGGTTTAAATTCTGCTTCTCCTACTTTGATCTTTTAGACATGGAATAACATCTTCTTATACCTGAGTACTTCTAAGTTGGAGGAACTCATTTAAATGCACCGCTTTTTAATTTTTTTTTCATTAATATTAGAAACAACCCTTCTGAATCTATGCGCTTTTAATGTTTATCTTCTTGGGACCAAGGAGTTTCTGACCCATGCATGCAAAAATTCAACATTCCCACTTGAGAAAAAAAAAAGTCAGCAGCCTGGGGAGAAAATTACTTTCATGTGGTATGATAGTCATTGCTTCATATGTTGTTATCCTAGAAAGTATTTTCTAATTATAAAAGGTAGAGGGAAAACACAGATAATAATAGTCACCCAGCCTTGTCCTGTCAAAAGCAATTTTGTATTTCTTGATATATGGTGGTTGTGTATAGAGTAGCATACTTTGTTTTAAGGTCAAAATCAGTATGATTTAAGTTAGATGAATGAAAAATTCCATGAAACAAATTTACTTTTCCCTAGGCTAATTACTCTCTGGTCTAGGATGTACATTATTTCTTTATTAGAAAAATAATTTTTTTTGTTGTTATTTCTTTTAGCGTAAAACATGATTCTGTCTTTAGGTTGCTAAGAAATGCCAGATATAGGTAGTTTTGGACTATTATTTTGTTGTTCCTGGCTGATCATGACATAATGAACTGTGTATGGGCACTGGGAAGGGAATACCGTATTGGATTTAATTAATCTCTGTTTCTTTAACTGCTTGTGACAGAAAGTAGTCATCTAGTTCTTGCTTCTATAGATGGCTTGCAAACAATGACCTAAATAAAACCCTGCATATTTTACCATTGCAGCAAGACCCTCGGCCCTGCCGTAGGGAGCGAAGCCCCACTGCTTGCGTAGAGCTGTGCCTCTGTCGAGGTAAATGGTTGAAGAGGGAGCTGCATGAAGCAGTCAGAAGAAACACGCATTTTACTGATGGATGTTAAAACCTGGTCCTCCTAGGGCATAAGAACTTCAAGCTTAAGCAACACCTGGGCTTCACCAACCTAAACTGTCTCATGAAACTACAGGTGTATATACATTGCTTTCAAAAGCCCAGCAGGAGCCAGTTTGGTTTGTTTGGGTTGTTTTCCTTTTTTTTTTTTTTTTTTCTTAATTTTTTTTTTTTTGCCTATGGCTATAAGAGAAAAGAGTACTGTCTCTTTTAGTAGTTAGAGCACTTGCCTTAAAACTGTAGCATCAGTTCCCCTCTCCATCTCACATTTTTTTTCTAGCCCTGAGAATACCCTAATCACCTGTTGGTGGGCTGCTCTGGGCCAGGAAAATGTTAAGAAGGTATCCAAGTTTTATAACTTAGCTTATCCATTCTCCAAATGCCCACATTCCCCAAATGTTCTTATTCTTCTGAGCAAATTTTTTTTTTTTTTTGGCTTTTCCTTTTTGCTGTGAACCATCTTGTGCTCTCCAAAACAAAACCCAGCTGCCCATCTGAATATTGTTTGTTCCAGTGCCCACTCCTAGCAGGTGGGAAAAGCCAGACTGTATCTGACAGAATACTCTCACCCTCTCCTGTAGTCCTTCGGTGCAATCACAGCAAGCTTTGTACGCTCAATGTCCTCTGCTGATGCTCTATGTGCATCTGTGATTTCGTACTACTCTAGTGAAGGGCACCACTGCCCTCATTCATTTCAGACACATAGAACTGAATCCTTTGTCCTGCACCTTGTGCACTCCCACAGAGGCACACACACTCACATACACAGTATTTTTTTGGAGTTGCAAGACCACTACATGGGGGCCAGAGGAGCACCAAAGCTGAGTATGGTGTAGCATAGAATTAGCTGGTCTTTTCTAGAGGCTGACAACCTTGAACAGTATGAACATAAACCATTTGTAACCACTTGGTCTAGGTACTAGGGATGCTGCCTGGAGGGGACACACTTAGGGTTGCATGTGTAATCTTATTTCCACCTCACAAAATTGTTTCATTCCACAATAGATGAGCAAATAGATGAGCGTGAACCAGTATGAATGTCTCCTGGGAAGACAAAATTGAGGGATACAGATGTCATGGCTGAACAGAAGTTTCTCCTTGCCTGGTACCACTGAGAGACGGGCGAAAAGCAAAATGAGGAATCTGAGAGATGAAGTAAGTGTCTGTGAATACGTAAATCAGTAAACTCAGTCACAGAGCTGGAACAATGTGTAGTTTGTCTTGGGACTTAGGGTGAAATAGGCACTGTTGAAACTAAGGTGTTAAAAGTGCCCCCCAGAAGCAATATTTGATGGTCAGGGAGCTCTGATGCTGGAAAAGTATGAGCTGTGTCAATGTCAGGAGGCAGAAGGGTGAGTCTGGGCTTTCAATTTCAGCCTTTAAAGTGGTGTTTAGCAGACTTATGGGTCTAATTCATTTGTTGCTCCATCCTTTCGTAGTTTTCCTGAAGTAACTCTAATATTTCTGCTGTAAAAATCCTGTCTGCAGTTGTCATACATCCCTGTGTTCCTTATTTCCTTCTTGATTGTTGATAACTCCTGGTCATAGCTTATATGAGTTGTCAGTTCAGTAGTGCTTTCTGATAAATTTTTTCTGCTTCTTTTCTTTTTTTTGTACATCAGGTAACAGTTTTATTACTTACTGTCAGCACAGCTAAGTGAAACCAGGATCTTTAGAATATACTGCCTGGTGGGTGTAATCTCTGACAGTGCAGTTCTAGAAGAGTTTTTTTCTGTATGTGTATTTTGGGATTTTTTGAACCAGTTTTTCTCTTCCTTATTTATTAACTTAATGAATGATGACTTTGTTGTCAGTATGATGCAGTAACAGTAAAACACTGAATAGCATCAGAGACACATGTACTAAACTGTACTTGGCCACATAATTAAGGCACATCTAAAATTACATGCTTCTTCCTCCTGAAGTTTTAAAGACTCTTGAATTTAAGGAATCACGACAACGAATACTTTTTCCTTCGAAATTCCCAGAGAAATTGTGGTTAGATCTTTCAAAGCACTTATTTTGCCATATAATTTGCAGTAATGTTAATAGCTTACAGATGCAGACAGAAAAGAACATCAGAGTACAGATGATTAAGGCCAAGTGGGGGAATCAGTAAGACTTTTAATTATGGCGTTTTGAAGGACATTTTTAAAACTCAAAGCTCTTTTTTGCATGTCTCTGGTGACTTCCATAGGAGAAACAATAAAGAAACCCATACATGTGGAAGCAAAAACTTATCTGACTTGGTTCTTTTTGCACAAAACTGGAAGCATAGAGAGAATTTTTTGAGAAATGAACTGATCTCAGCAGTGTTTTAACATTTCACTTTAATACTTCCTTAACACTTTCCCCTTTTAAAGTTATTAATCTATTCACGTTACATTCTCATTTCCTATTCTGATTTGTTTGGTAATAAATTAAACGAATTTCCCCATGTAGAGTCTGTTTTGCCCATGACGGTAACGGGTGAGTGATCTCTCCCTGTCCTTATCTTGACTCACCAGCCTTTCATTATATTTTCTCTCCCCTGTCCCTTGTCGAGGAGGACAGTGATGGGGTGGCTTTGGTGGGCACCTGGCATCCAGACAAGGTCAACCCGCCACCCTTGCAGACAAACTCACTGGTATGGAAGGCAGCATAGAGAATGCAGGTGAATTTAGCTGACTGATTGCATAGTCTTCTGTGTGAGGTTGAGATGAGTGCGATTTAAAGAAAATGATGAGCTTTGGAAGGACTACTGTACTCTTGTCTACAAATATTCTTGCTTGAGATTGATTCTCCCATTGAGTTTAGAGCAAAGAAGTATGTGTTTGAATATTTAGTATACAGACCACAACATGTTTTAGTATTAGGCTTCCAGTTTAAATTATTTAAAAAGAAAGAAACAGACCAGAAGTGTTTTAGTGTTTTTCATTTTTGCATTCAGACCATTTGTGGACATGAAGCATGATTTTTTTTTTTTTTTTACAGACTGAGGCCAAAGTTTAAGCAAACCAAAATTTCATGCTCCCAGTAGCCATTATCAGTTTAGTGTAGGAGGACATAAAGACCTTGCTATGTCGACCTCTTTGCTCTGTTTGTTCTGTGCATAAACAACTACTAAACCTCTAATGCCAAAGTCTATGTTTTTTTAAAATGGGTTCTATAATTTAGAAACAGAGAATGGTGTACTCATTCTTAGGAATGAGCATCTAGAGGATGACTTTTACATTCTGAACAGCAAAATTTTTGCAAGTGATTTGGCTCATTGCAATCATATTACTAGGAGTAAATAAATGTTATCTAAAATGACAACTGTTCTATTACAAGTCTCACAGCAAAATAAGCAATTGTAAGATTATTTGAAAGCAAAATTATTAATAAAGTTCCACTTACAATAAAAGGTAAAAAAAAAAAAAGAAGGAAGTCTTTGCTCATACATATGTCTGCTGCCTGGTTGCTGCCTGCTGCCCCATCCCTGGAAGTGTTCAAGGTCAAGTTGGATGGGGCCTTGAGCAACCTGATGTGGTGGAAGGTGTCCCTGCCCATGGCAATGGGGCTGGACTAGCTGATCTTTAAAGGTCCCTTCTAACCCAGATCATTCTAGGATTCTGTGATCTTATTTGCATGAGAGGGATTACTTTCCAAGAAATTGGAGTTAGCTGCATTATTTAAAACTCTCAAGGCAGTAATCCTTTATATGTGGAGTGTGTTATAAGAGAGATTAATAGAAATGAAGTGAAGGAAGGAAATTATATTATATTCAGCTAATGTGGTTGGATGGTGATGCGTTATTTTAGCCCAAAGGCCCATTCAGTTAACAGGTACGGTGTCAGCTCCTCTTGCATTGTGTTATCAGGAAGGAACTAGGTGAAAGCTGTCCAGAAACAGAGGGGAAGGAAATGAATTAATCAGTGATCAGAATAAAATACATAGAGAAAGCATTGCATAATTTTTCTGAGATAAGCACAGTAGCACAGCTCCTATTGATCTGCGCAGATGGAGGCTCCACTTGGCTGAGTTAGTAGTTTATTCTCCTGTTCTCAACACGAGCGTAGAAATGCTAGACTTCTGAGAAAGGGCAGAAAGTATTCATACTTTCCACCTTGTTATTTCCTGAAAAAGACGACTGGGATCCATAGAGTCCCTGTTGGCAAAGGTTTCCTAGAAGCACTAAATCAGCACATTGTCTTGCAGCCCTTTTCTTCACATTTTGAAACTCAGCATTTCCATTTCACAGGGATATTTTGGTATTGTGGTATTTGTTTGCATTCAGTCTGGAGTCAAACCATGCATACTTAGAGTATCCTAAGGTCTCTTTTTCCATCCATTTTTTGTCACAATCTTAGTTATTAAAAGTTTCTTGGGTTTAAAATTTGTGATTTTAATGGAAATTTAAATTTAATTCTTATTTTTTTCATGTAATCAGCTATTTTAGATGCTTTTTGTGTTGTATTCAGTGTTTGCATCCAGTCTGGAGTCAAACCATGCATACTTTGAGTATCCTAAAGTCTCTTTTTCCAGCCAATTTTGTCACAATCTTAGTTATTAGAAGTTTCTTGGGTTTAAAATTTGTGATTTTAATGGAAATTTAAATTTAATTCTTATTTTTTTCATGTAATCAGCTATTTTAGATGCTTTTTGTGTTGTATTCAGCTGCTGTTGTCTTGGACTGAACGAAGAATTTTGACTTGCTTTTTAGTTCCAACAATAACCTTTTTACATCGTAATCAAAGAAGCTGGAACTTGGTACATTCTATATTGCATAGATGCTCAGATGTGCCAGGCTTATTGCCTCACACATCATGCACACATACGCAAATAAAAAATAATTTTGAAGCAATCCATGCAGGATGCTAAGTATCTACAATCTTGAGTAAAACACTGCAGGTGAACAGTCATACTTTCATAGGAAGAGATTTTAACCCATCAAACTAAACTGTCATCAGCTTTTCATAACAACTGCCACAGAAATCTGTGAAGAGTGTTTAGAGGCAAAGTTACAAAGTGACACTGATTTCATACAGTAATTAAATTTGTCCATGCATGGTTAATAGCTGTGTACAGTTAATAGAGAAAGGAAGAGGAGCTGGAAAAGACATCGTGTACAGTGGAAGCACAAGACTAGATGGTTAGTTGACCTTTATGTTTCAAGTTTTTTGACTCATCCTAGTTAGAGAAATGAATTTATGTCATAGTTAAGTGTACCTTGGATTAAAGCAGATTTTTTTAAAGAAAAGTTTTTTTGACTAGAGAATTTCTAGAGAAATGAATTTATGTCATAGTTAAGTGTACCTTGGATTACAGCAGATTTTTTTAAAGAAAAGTTACTTAATTGACCAGAATACAGACTGTAATTTGATAGTGAGGTGAAAGAAGTAAGTCACTACAAAATGAAAGCTCTAAAAGATGTGATTTCTAAAAAAAAAAAAAAAGTTGATTTCTCTTCTTTTGCCCAGGATATTTTCTGTTATGAGACAATATCAAGAAAAATTAAAAACACTGTCTTTCCAGAGTTGAAGTAGAAATAGACTTTAGAGAATCATTTTGTAATGGGAGACAGTTAAGCAGGTAGTGTTTACTTTGTTTTTTTCCTTCCTATGCTAGTCATAAAACCAGATTTGCCCAGAGATTCTGTTTGTGCATGGGATCCACTGCATTTTGGATTGATGAGCACAAACATAGCATTCCATAACAGTATTTGGTATTTCCTGAATCCACATGTAATTAACTAGACATCTAAAAAAAACCCAGGATGAGTCTTTGTTCCTCTTCTTTGTCTCACTTTCCCTTACAACTCTAATATTGCAAAATAAAATTTTGGTTGGCTGACGTCTGGCATGCAGAAGTTCAGTCCAATATATTAGTCTGATAAAGTTACAAAAAATTGAATATGAGATCAGATAATTTAGTGGGAAATACGCTTAACCAACGGTGTTGTGCAGTAGCAGTGCACTGTGTAACACATGGAACATATGCTTAAAAAGTTAAATATGTGTACCTATGTACTAGGTTAAATGACTTATTTCTGTTAATGAAAAAGAAAGGGATATAAATAACTCAGGTTTCACCAAGATTAAAGAATACTTATGGTCTCTATTAAGTTTTCTCAAACACAAAATGGCAGGTTAATTTGGGTGGAACTTAATTTACAGATTTAGAATGCTGATTCATAGGCAATTTAGGAAGTTTACAGTGCTATTAAATTAATTTAAATTCTCGTACAAAGGAAGCATGCTTATCTCTTGTGGCTCTGGGTTTTCATGGAATATCATCATAATAATGCATTTTTTCCAAAAATGTATTGATATTGATTAGTATACTTCCTTTTCAACTATATAAAATGAGTCTCCACAGTAATATAAGATTTGCTTAAATAATAGAACTACATTGAGTTTTCCTTCAAGTTGGTAAAAGCATCACAGGGAGACAGCAGATAAAGTCCAAGATTGTTTAAATCCAAAAGCTAGTAAAAATTGGTATAAATTATATTATAAAAACTCAATTACAATTTATAGTAGCAAATTTCATAGATTCATAGAATCATAGGACAGCCTAGGTTGGAACGGACCTTGAAAGGTCATCTGGCCCAACCTTCCATGGGAACGGGAGCCTAGAGGAGATCATCTAGCACCCTGTCCAATCGCATCTGGAAAACCTCCAGTGATGAGGACTCTACCACATCCCTGGGGAGGTTGTTTCAGTGGATCGTTGTTCTTACTGTAAAAAATGTCTTTCTTATGCTGAGATGAAACCTATCCTGGTGCAACATGTACCTGTTACCCTTTGTCTTCTCCATGTGACTCCTTCCAAGGAGAGAGCCTCTGTCCTCTCTGTAGCCATGTTTCAGGTATTGGAATACTGTGATGAGGTCCACCCTGAGCCTTCTCTTCTCCAGGGAGAAAAGACCTAACTCCTTCAATCTTTTCTCACAGGGTAGGTCTTCCGGCCCTTTGATCATCTTTGTGGTCCTCCTTTAGACCCTCTCTAGTCTGTCCACGTCTTTCTTGAATTGTGGGGACCAGAAGTGAACACCGTCCTCCAGGTGCAGCGTGACAAGTGATGAATAGATTGGGATCATCATGTCTCTGTCTCTGCTAGTAATGCCCCTGCGGATGCAGCCCAGGATCTGATTTACCTTTGTTGATGCAGCAGCACACTGATGACTCCTGTTCAGCTTGTTGTCCACCAGGATCCCCAGATCCTTCTCAGCAATGCTTCTCCTCAGCCACACAGATCCTATTCTGTACTGGACTCTGGTTATTCTGTCCCAGGTGCAGGACTTTGCCCTTGTCTTTGTTAAACTTCATACTCTTCTTGCTAACCCACTGTTCCAGCCTCTCCAAGACTCTTTGTAAGATGGATCTCCTGTCTGACGTGTCCACCTCTCCACCCATTTTGGTGTCATCATCAAACTTGGTGAGGGTGCTTTCAATCCCATCATCCGGATCATTTATTTTAAACAGCGTGGGGCCCGGTATCAATCCCTGGGGGGTTGCACTGTCACAATCCCTTGTGGGATTTACTCAGGCTGGCAGCCTGAGTAAAAGAATCAATTACAACCCTCTGAGTGTGACCTGTTAGGTAATTTCCTACCCGGACCACCCATCCCATCTGTATCTTGCCAGTTTGTCTAGAAGGCGGCTGTGGGAAATGGTGTCAAACGCTTTGCTGAAGTCCAGGTAAACAACATCCACTGCTCTCCAAATTTCTCCAAATATTAAAGACTAAATGTTGCTGCTACAAGAGTAATAAAGACATCACATAGATGATATTAGCAAATAGTTCATTTTGAATACAATAAATTTTGACAAAAAATAGCAGGTAAAGTAATAAAGAAGCTTCCAGCTGCATATATTCTTTGTTTTGAACCACTATTCTGTCTCTAAAGCATTTAAATTAAAATGGTAAATTTATCCTCCTAGATTGTTTATCTGAATTAAGCATTTAGAAGAGATAAAATCAATAGGTGTGATTTTGATGTTTCTTCAGTTCTCAAATATTAGGACTGACTTTAAACAAACGTTTCCACATAGCGTTTCTGAAGGCAAACATGAGAAGCCAAGCAAACCTCTAGCTCATGCTCTTTCTGATCCTTCAGCAAGCCTTGTTTCTTCCACGATGCCTACACAGTACTGCCTACTGCTAACCACTTGGCAGGCAGCAACTCACACATTCTGTGTGGAACATATTTGTGTCTTATTGTTGTTCTTCCTTTCCTCTTTCTTGACCTTACCCATCTGCGTGTTTTGCCTGTCAGTTTTGTCATTAGCATAGACCCTGATCTTTTAAATGCTTAAAAGCATGGATAAATTCAATGTGTTATGTATACCTTTTTGTAGGTTCTAGCTTGTGAGAACACTGTTTAAAAATAATCTCTACTGCTGGTGTTGCTGCTTAGCTTACTTGTTAAGTGTGCCTTGTAATCGTAGAACTCAGACTGCATTGTGAAAGGCGTTTTACAAATACAAGGTAAAAAGCATGATCTCATCTTCTGTCTGTATGGATACTGGGTTAATCTATGTGCCATAATAAGATAGTTTGAAATAATATTTCAGTGAAATAAATATTTACACTTGCTTGCTTTTATTTAATTTTTACTTCCTATAAATTGTGATGTAAGATTTTATTCATCTCTTTTTCTGTCCTTTGATTTTTTTGGATTTCTGGAATGACATAATATATGAAGATTTGATTTCTCAGAACAGTTTTTGATGCTGTTCTCTTTGAAATCCAAAATCCAAAATTTGAATGTGAAGTGCCTAAATACCTCATCTTAGATGCAATATGAGACAATTTTGTCTGCATATTTTAATTTTGTGAAATACTGAACCAGAAGCCAGAATTACAAGCCATTTCCTAAAATTGTTGGTTTTAATTCTGTTTGGCTTATGTTAATTCGACAGATTACCATGACCTTCTTTTTCAGCATGCAAAGATGGGAATTAAGTGAGCAGAAGTAGCTTTACGTGTAAGAAATAAGGAGAAGAGACTTACAAAAAACCAAAACGCTTCTTAAGTGTAGGAACTATAAATCCACCTACATTCAGTCTGCAGTATGGAGTATGTACTAGAAAGCATAACTAATTTCATTTTTGCACAGTACCATATCTCTGTAGTATGTTTTTTTTTTGCTTTGCCTATATTGATGAATAATTCTGAATTATTGTCATGTAATGTATTCATAATCACATGCATATATATTGGCACCTGTTATTTGCTTTCCACAAAATTATCTCCTTGCTCACAGTCATAAATATGTTAATGGAAGTAAGCGTTCAGTAAAATTTGGCATCTGGAATTATTTGACTTTCATAATAGAGCAATAAAACCTCTCCTTCAGATATTTCTGAACCGTCTACACCTCCAGGAAATGTAATGAAGTCAAAGGTACAACAATTAAATAGGAAGTCTAGGGCTTTTGCATTTTGATTTTGTTGAAAATTATTACAGAAATCTTATCTTCTTCCTCAAATATAATAATCTCAAACCCAAACTTATTTTAGATCAAACACTGCATAATAAATATATGCCAGAATACATAATCTTTTCAGCCCATGAACTAATACAACCCTTGCTGAAAAAGTGTGATTTGCTGTATCAAAGCTGTCTCACAAAAGTGTTCCAAAACATTTCATTAGCAATGAGAAACTGGAAAATCGCTGCCAGACCAGAGCATAAGCCCTCATGAACATGTTCTGTTTGCAATTATTGCACCTACCTGTGGATTCAATAAGGCTTTCCCTTCTAAAACACTTGGTAAATGAATTGAACCGCTAAGTGCAATCTTTGAATTCTGACTTGTGTGCTGGTTTTTAGCAGAGCAGTATTTTAGTCTGGGATGAGGTATGAAACAATCATTTTCTACAATAAAACTTGTAAGATGAAGTTGTACTTTTGCGATACAGTCTTTTTGCAAAATACCAGCATTGAGCTTGCAACTCAAAAAAATGAAAATGAAATGAAATTTCAAACTCAGAAAATTCAAACCTATAAATACGGTCATTCAAATGATGTTACCTATGCCCATACAAAAATGTTTTCTGAACAGTGTCAACTAAGTTTAGTTTATCTGTCCATAAAATGTGCATTTGAGAACTTTTATTGAGCAGTTTAACGTGTTTCTAAGTTTCTCATATATTTTCAGAATAGGTTGAGAGGTCATTTAGATGGTAGTGATAACGCATGTGCATGCTTATATTCAGTTAAAGGAGGGAGATTAATGTCCCTTTAACGTTTTTTGTCTTTCAGATATATTATTACCATTTACTAATAATTATTATGGGACGATTAAGATCTCAGCCAAAATACATCATTTGGTATGTGGGAATAGACCTATATATGAGCTCTTCATGAAAAGAGAAGCACCAAAGTAGAGTCTTCTCACCTTCAGTCTCTCTTACCAAACAAAAAGTACAGTTGAAGCAAATGTCCTTTTAGTTCCACAAGAGTCCCTTTTATTTTTGGTTGATTAAAGGAGACATTAAGTCAAATAATGAGAAAATGAAGGGGAGCACTGGAAATAATACTTGATAAAATAGAAGAGTGTAATCAGAGAAGATGTTGACTGAAATTGAAGGGAGGGAGGGTTGGAAACAACAGCCAGTGAGTGCAGGGCAGCCAAACTCTTGGGCAAACTGGGGATTGCACTTCAGTGAAATCTATTTCCTTCTGTATTATCAAGTTTGTTCTGTCCTGTTGTACTAAACACATCCAAATTGCCCTGTATGTTACTCTGCTTTTTATTTATGATGAAAATAAGTTAGAAAGAGCAATAAACATTGATGATTTACAGTAAAATTCAGTTAACTTCTTGTGGTCTAGAGATCTTAACCGCCAGTATCCAGAGTCAGACCTCATTGCTCTAGAGAACACGAAGACTGTTATTTCCATACAAATACACAGGCATGAGCCTATTCCTACACAATACAGGTTACCAAACAGTCATTTTACCCTGGAGCTAGGTTATTCTACCTGAAAAAAAAAAAAAAAAAAAAAAAAAAAAAAAAACCCAAGCCATTTTGTTTTACTGTGGGGAATCACTCTCCTAAAAAAAAATCACTGGCTTCAGCTCTAAATATCATCCATTGGAACCTCCCATGCCTCTTCTTTGGGTTCCTCTGCTCCTCTCATCTGGGTTTTCTGGCTAGTTCCTCCTGTTTTTCAGCTGGGATTTCTTGGTGTGGGATCAGTATGATTCAGAGATGACTAAATTTTCTCAGTACAGTTTTGGGGCCAAGGAAAATGGTAATTGCCACTGGACAGATTTTCCCCACTGAATCTGATAGAGAAGTTTGACCCTTCTCCTCTTTACAGGAAAGCTCTTAAACTTCTATACCCTGTTCTCAAGTTACAATTAAATGCTATAGCATGATGATTAGTCTGCATTTTTGTCATCTTCTGCTTAGAAATATCTTTAAATTAAAAAGATAAAAAGCATTTAAAATATCTAGAGCCCTTATAAATGAATGACTGATGCATTGATATCCAAGGTGTACTTTCTCTTTTGGTATATAATTTTCTCTTTCTTATGCCTGAATGACCATATGCAAACTCTTTTTTTTCCCTGAAACTTTTAGGACAAAATTTTCAAGCAAAAATTGTGCATTCTTAAGAAGAAGTAAATTTTAAATGTCTTTTTAACCTTATTTGATTTTGATGAAGGTAGGTAAGGCATAGAAATATAGATTTGTAGTATCAGTCTAGTTTCAGCTGAGGACTGTCACATTTCAGTAATAATCCTAGAAAATGTATTCAAATAAATAATCTTGTGTTTCTGTCAGGACAGAAGATGCAGAAGTTGAGTGATGTAGCGATTTAACGAATTTCAAAAGAAAAAAGGCCTAAACTGTACTGATCCAACTAACTCTTCATTGAGAATTCCTGTCAATTTTTTTTTTTCCACAGCATTACAAAATTAGCAGACATAATGGGACTTGTAATGCGTATTTGTATTTTTAAGAAGGCCTTGCTACTACTCCATGAAAGTTTGGCTGAAAAATTTCAACCAACTGGCTTGGTTTATAGCACTATTGGGGACTGAAATCACTATCTGAAATACTAAAGGAACATTATGAAAAAACGTTAATGCACAGGGAACATGTTAGTAGAGAGATGTCTAATAAGGTACAGCAGGATGTCTAAGGGGATCCAGACTGCATTTCTATCCTAATGGCTTGAAAAAGGATACAGACTTGCTTAATATATGCACATTTAGGAGTGCATATATATATACACATAAGCGGTTGACAGCAGTACAAATAGGTTGAATCTGGAATTACAGAGTGAAAAATGAAAAGTTGGGGAAAATTGGCTTAAAAGATTTACTCCAGAGAATTGAACTTCTGCAAAGTAGTAATTTAGTGAGAGTTGTCAGGGATGAGTAGAGCAAGGATGTGCAATAGCATACAGTGAGCTGCAGTTTGTTAGTACGTTTATAGTTTGATACAGTGGCAGAGTTCTGCTCTGGTTAACATAGTGGAGGCTGATGCCATAAACTAAGGAATATCAGTACAGGTTTTGTATAATTGCAGTATGCCGTATTGGCAGACTGCTGTACAATCTTCAATACAAGTTCAGCACAAATAAACCAAAGGAGACCATAAACAAATGATAAAATGAACTTACAGTTGTATGAATTTACTTAAAAAGGAAAATCAGAAAGCAAGGAGTTTTAGTTTATAAATGAAATATTTTAAATTTGTTCGGTAGACACAAACATGAAAAAAAAAAAGCTAAGTGGCCTTTTGTTTGAAGGTGGGATTTACATGTAAAATAGTTGAAAGGAAGAAAACGCGTATTGTTGACATAAATTAAACAGAAATGTCTTCTGTGTGAAGAAGTTAAATCTAAAATAGTTAGGAAAAAATAGTATTTTATACAACGCTTATTAATTCAATGCAGGCTTTAATTTTGCATTGAGAGCCATTTCTGTACAACAACGTATTAGCATAGTAGTTTATCTGTCTCTGTAGTGCAAGATATGGTGATACTTTAGGAATCACAAAAAAATTTCAAGGAGATAGGCATATCTAGTGTATCTCCTCAGTCTAAAGGTTTGAAGAACATTATTCACTGAAATCATTATTCCTCTTATCAGTTTAACAAAAAGCATCTTCTTTGAAAATGGCAAGTATAGAGCAGAGGGACAAAAAAAATCTTATTATGCTCTATTGTGTTGGACCTGGACATCCTGTAACCTCACATGTCATGCTCTTCAGGGATGCCAGGGTTTTGAATGGCTTTAGTTTTGAAAAACAGGCATTTGCTCTGTTCCTGTGTTTCTTGCAATTTTTCTTCTCCATCTGATTCTGAAATTTTTTTTTTTTTTCCTTAACTGATTCACTTTAGCAATGGGTGAGTAAAAGATTGAATAAATTCAGATTATCGGTACCAGCCACTTAAGATGCATGTATTAGTCTCGGTTGTGCTGAGGGAATTGGCTGTGTTCTCTTTGCAGGAGCTTTGCGGAGCTAGAGGCAGTTACAGATGCTTGGTTTTGTTGAAAACAGAGGAAGCTTTAGTAATTTCTTTAAACCCATCTAATGATAGTTTTGAATGAAGACATGAGCCCCCTGTGTTCATCTTTCTAATGCAGTGTGAAGCTCTAGCTGTTTCTTCACTAGAAAGAGTCTTTCTTTAATTATAAAGAACTTCACTAGGATATTAGATAACGAGATGCAAGAGCCCCCTTCCGCAGTATCGTTCTTCCTTCAAGATGAAAGCAGCTACGAGCCATATTACTCCACTCTTCCTCATAGACAAACCACTGATGCACTGTAATGTGTTGTTAAAGGCCAAAGGAAGCGTGGGGTGAGTCACCCCTGCTGTGCAAGCTGGGCTGAGAGGGGGAGGAGGCAAACTTTAAAGCTAAGGAAAACAAGGGGAAGAAGCAAACTTTTAAGCTAAGGAAAACAAAGGGATGACTGGCAGCACAGGGCAAGAACAAATTAAGATCTATCTTAACAAGCGTTTTGTTCTCTTTAACAAATCATAGCAAAAGAAGGAGCTGTTAGGGCAAAGAGCTAAAAATAGGACATGATTGCATGTCTTGCATGACAAATGTCTTGCTTCTGATGATTTTAAACTGAATTCAGTATGACTTTGGTCTCCACATCAGCTCACTTTTGCGTGTAAAGCAAATTTAAAGGAGGTTAAGGCTGATGCTGCCTATTTGTGTTGTGGACTTTCCTCAGGTCACTTTAGGTGTTGAAATATGTCATAGTTTGTGAGTGTCTATACTGATGGACATATGGCTGAGTTACTCCTGAGCAATATTCTGATATTAACTGGTACAGCCCCAATTAATTCAAACAGAAACCATGCTCTTACCACTCTAATTTTATGACCTTGCAATTCACTGCCTTGATTGGAGTTATGATGATTTATATCAACACTGATGGTTGTTTCTTGTTTTACTAATTATTCAAAACAGCCTGTTCTGATTATTGAGAGGTGTTGGGAGGAACAGAAATGTTTAAACAAAACTCCAAATTCAGATGTCATTTATCCTCTTAGTCTGGGATACCTGTTTAACTCACTAAACGTTTTGTGGTTTTTTATGGTTCTGTAGTTGGGACTTGAACTAGCATCAAAATTCAGAGCTGTTTTTTCTTTCTACCAATGTAAAATAAAAAAATAAAATACACAATGCTAGGTATAAAAGGAACAATTTAGGTCTGTTTAATAAACAGAAGTAGCTGAAAAATGCATGCAATCTCTCTGTTTGACTCTTCCCCATTTTACTTACTTTCATTTCTAAGTGTGTGCCTGTTTATTCACGGAATCACAGAATCAGTTTGGTTGGAAGAGATGTCCAGGGCCATCAAGTCCAACCTTTGTCCTAACACTACCATGTCAACTAGACCATGGCACTAAGTGCCACCTCCAGTCTTTTCCAGTCTTTTAGCTTCCTCTGACTGTGTTTTGCAATAGATGTTTGCATGAGCAGCAGTGTTTCTCCACTCTAACATATGCAGCAGCTGCCACCTTGTAATAACAGCACTTGGGTGATGGGGTGCACTGGGCTCCTGTGGTCATGGGATGCGACCCTCTGGCACTCTGTGAGGTTGAAATGCAGGAAACATCCTGGGCTTCCTAATTTCAGAGGTCAAACCTTAGTTTTAAAGCCTGAAAAGGACACCAGAATACAAGCGCACTAGTTCTTACTCCAACCAGAGCTGTGATTTATGCACACATGAATGAGTTCACTGAAGTGCGTTCATCCCAATAAAGCCAAAGCATGCACTGGCTTTATTTTAAGCATGCGAAAGTATGCTTTGGCTCTGTTTTAAGTAATAGGAAATAACAACAACAAGTTCACCAATGTTTGATGATTTTCAAACATTTCAGACGTAGATCCTGCTTTTGATTTCCAGCCTTAGAAGTACCATAGTGGAGAGAAGGCACAGAAAAAGCAAACAAGTTTTAGTGAAGGTGTGAAAGATCTTACATATGAAAAATGAGTGTTCATCCTAGAAAAGATGACTATGTGGAGGACATGAGAAAAGAACATAAAATCATTGGTGGCATAGGGGAGCTGGATGAGGAAGGATTGTTCAAAGATTTACTCACTTAGGACACAAGGGGCATCGAAATAAATTGTTGGTGGGTTCAAAACAAAAAAAAAAGAAGACATTTCTCATGGCCCATAGTTGTGGAACTTCTTGTTAAATGTTTGCCTGGGTTCCAGAATTGTCCAACTTGTACAGGTTTGGATGGATCTTTCTTCTTTGATTTTGTCACAAAACTCTACCTCTAGGTCAGGAAGTCCATCTAAAATCCAGGGGCTAGGAGAATATTATTATCTGTTTGACTTGTTCATATACTTTTCCTTCAATATTTTCTGCCTGAGAAAAGGGAAGTCCAGAAATGCTCAGGTGTGTGTTGAAGATGTTGATGAGTGTGCGGGAAGAAAATAGAGACTGAGTGAGTTTTATTTTTTTTAAAGAAGAGTATCTGTTGGCTATTACCATTTCTTAAAGAATATGAAATCATACCTTGCAAATGTGAAGCAAAGAAAGAAAATAAGACCTCTCTCCATAGAACATTTTCCCAGTGTTTGGAAATTCAAGGTTGCAGGAGGTTTATGGAGGAAAATTCTGTGACTAGGTTTTTAAGTGCTAGATAAAATAAAGTAATTTGCATTTATGCAAAGTAAGGTAAAAATGCCATGGTTGAAATCACGAGAGGAAGGCCTGCTGTATGCAGAAAAGATATTCTACCTCAAATGGTGTGCTCCTGTTTCTGTGCGGGTATCTGACTGAGCAGTGAGGGGACAGTAGACGGGAGGTGGATTCTTAATTACTGATCTGTGACGGAGGCGGAAGATTTGACTAAAGGTCTGGTGTGCTATGGAAAATGCTATGAGTAGTACCAAGGAGGACAGGAAACATCATCCTGGAGAGAGTCACAGATCCTGGAGTTTACTACTGACTGGTACAGAAAATAGTTCATTGTGGGAAGTATCCAAAACTGGCAGTTACAAGTCTGTCATACCAAAACTTTTGTGGATGGAAAAGTTACTGGTAAAATTCTGGGCTCTGACTGGAATTTCAACCACATCACAGTGGCTACAGTGGTATGTTCAGTAGCTCTGAGATCTGTGATTACGGTTTATGTGTGAGATGGACTACTGGAAGTCACCACTGCTAAGCAGTCTTACGCAGTTATTGCCAGACTTGTACTGTCCAAAGCCAGTGGCCATTAATTACTGTCGTCATCTTGGTATGATGAAGTACAAGTTGCAGCTAACAATATATGGTGTGTTAGCTCAAGGACAGTGCCTGGATATAGGATGGGACTTGAACTGCAGATCCCAGTGGAGATACAGGGATTTTCCTTCGGGAAACCACACAGACTTCATGTAGGAGGAGATGAGACTGAATTTTTATCTTTTTGACAACATAACTTGAGAGAGTTTGCCTTTATGGAAGCCACAGAATTGTGTGCAATATAGAAGAGTGCTAACAGGATGGTGTTAAAAGTAGGTAGCTCAGGTTGCATACCAATGTATCTGTGGAAATCCAAAGAACAGGATAAATTAACTCAGTATAAGATGGAGACTGATCATGCTATAACTTGCATTTATCTCTTATATTTTTACATTTGCTTAAAATCACGTGAATTATTTCAGTATAGGTATTTTGGAACTGTAACAACCTATTTTATGACAGATTGTCAGATAGATTTTTCATATACAGCCAAGAAACATGCCTTGCAGAAAAAAAAAATAATGAGTATTTATCTTTCAACTGTGTAGCTGTACAGGAAAGTTTCAGCTAGCTCATCTGAATTGCTTACTTCCTTTATTTACTGCTACCTCTTTCTTCTGCATCCCAGAATATGGCAGTGCAGCAGTCAGTGGTTAAGAAGATAGAAATTTTTGTTCCTGTGTTCAAACAAAGTATTTAATCTTCACGTAGGTTTGCATTTTCCTAAGGTCGTTAATGAGGGTTTCAATCTTTGTGCAGCATTTATGTGGCTAAAGCCAATGGGGGTG
>NW_009600831.1:41969-79567 GCF_000690535.1 Cariama cristata
GGGTGGGGAGGGGAAGTCCTTCTAGATATCCAGCTGCATATTTAGATGCCTGACTACCTTTGAAAACCTGGTCCACAAACTTCGCCTACTAATTATGTTAAGAGAATTTATAAACCTGGAACAAGAACAGGATTTCATGCAAGAACTTCCAACTTCCATGTTTTGTACCGTGGGTAAATGAACAGGTATGCACTTGTAATATAATTTGTATGTTATTTGGTCATATTATCAGCCCCAGATCTTTAAGATTTGGAGACCACTTGATTCTCAAACTGCTCTCACAAAGTATTGTAACTAAAACCAAAACATACTTATGAAAGGAAAAATAAATAGAAGCAGCCTTAAATTTTAGGCTGTTCAAGGCCTCATCTCCTCACTGCTTTTCTCAGCATAACTGGGAGCTAATGAGTGAAGTATGTCAATAGAATAGTATGGGAATTTCATGAGAACACTTAAAAAAACCCTGAAATTATTTTCCAGCCCTTTCCAAAGCCATCCAGACCTCCTCTCTCTTCAGACATGTCAATAGTTTGTCTGATATTCAATTTCACTGAAAAATCCACATCCATCTGCTTGTTCCTTTAGGTTTCAGGGCTGCTAATTATACCCTGGCATTTATCTTGGACATGTGGAAACCCCTGTTCATTAACTTACTGAGTCAAGGCTCATCCTCACATGATGTAGAAGTTTAATAGGCTGTCAAATTGTTTTCTGTAAATAAGACTCATTAACCCTGCTACCCCTAGATGTTTTCAACTCTCGACTTTGGTGTTGCCCAGAGAGAGGAAGGGTCTGCGTTTTAATTCTGATCCTGAATATCCCCCCTCTTCTGACTGTTCGTTACTGAATCCATCCAACGCTATTGCCTTTTGTATTAGGAAGAAGAGAGAAACTCAATGAGATTTTTTTGAGGCACGAAACAAGACTAGGAAAGAAACAGAAAACAACATCTGTTGCAGGCAAATACAATTCCATTAAAACTGATGAATCTGAGGCTGATATAAATAAACAAAACATCATTTGTGTTGAATTGTTATATAAAGCAGAAGAAATACGAGGAGTCATTCAGGATGGAAATGCCCTCTCCAATTTCTCAAAAATCTATTGTGCGCTTGTTTTACTGTTAATAACTTATGCTGCTGATTGCTTTGAAAATAGAAGACAACACTTAAACTAAAACTACTGACTTGTAAAACAGAACTGTACACTGACTACAAGTCCTCAGTCTTCTGTTCATGGCTATTGTTGTGGATGCTTTGGTGGATATCACAAATAGCGGAACCAGCAGCCTGTGCCTTGATAAGGAGCCCTGGAGCACGGGCGTTGGGGGGTGTTGAGGGTCAATAGGCACCTCAAACTAAAACAGAGCAACTATTTAGCGCTTAGCATGGTCTGTGACAGGCCAGAGTAATTCAATCACGCCGATTTACCCTGGATCTCCTGAAAATAGATCTGGCTCTTGTTCTTTTCAAACCAGATGAGCTGTAAAGAACATCAGTGGAAATGGAAACCAGCATGAGGCAGGCTTGTATTAAATAGCTTTATAGAAGGATGTGCTACACGCTACTAAAACGAACTGCTGCTGTCATTCTTTATATCTGCTTCAAAATGATCAGGATCAGGATGATGCTTTTTTGCAGATTGTAAAGAATGAAGATGTACCGTATCTTTTATAGCTCAAGGCTACACATTTTTAAGTATAAGAATTAATGATTCACATAAAATGTCATAACCAAAAAGCACACTTTAGAGTAATGCAGTGTTATACTAAAAACACTGCAATTGGCACTGAATTATTCTTGTATTCTGACTAGCAGTGTGTACATGCTACAATTTTCTGAAGAATGAGTACTAAATCCATACAGTGCTTAGCTTACTGATTACTCACTCCCTACTGTATGTTGAAAGACTTTTTTTAAAAAAAATATTCATATTAGAAAACTCTTAAGAGCAATGTTCCAGTACTTCAGGCTTCAACTTTTCAAGTGTTCTTTGTCTTGATGGGCTCAGTTTCAAACCTCCATTCGTTTTCAATGTAATTTAATTGCTAGGTATTAGATACTGTATCTGTCTGCCCATGTGTCAGCAGCAGCAAATTAGGCACTTAAACATCCAACTACGAATATTTTCCCCTGCAGTTCACCCCATGCGCTAGGATCACATTTTCTTTTGTCAGAAAAGGATTAATTCTGGAGGCCTGACTGAGATCCAGCTAAAAGTTTTTCTCTTATGTGTTAGCTTTTAAAGACAGCAGTAGGCAATTGCATGAAAATCATCAGAAAAAAACTACAAAAAATGGGACATGGAGATTGGAAGAAACAAGTTGGGTTATATTTTCTGTGTTACCTAGAAGTGAACGTGGAATTCCATTTTTAACATTAATTTGCCAGAACAGTTTTGGAGATAACACATTTTTCACTGGCACAGTTCCACTGATAGATCTGGATACAGGGCTCAGCTCCCGAGTTCTGTCCAGTCACCCAGAGGAGCTTGGTGACATTTCTGATGTTGTGGTTCCAGGCCCTGGGCAAAACAATCAGGGATTCAGTGACCCTAGACCTCCCTTGCCCTTCACCTTGTCCTGCATCTCCTCACAGGATGTACTTGGCCCTTAGCATTGATGTAACCCTGCTGCTGATCCCTGCAGAAGGCTGTCCTGCAGAGGGATGCCTGGGCTTTCACCGTGATGTAGCGAGGTACAACTTGGGTGGCTCTTTGTCTGTCTGAGCGAAGATTTTCTATACTCTTTTTGTTGGAAGTACGACTTGGAGAAAAATACTTTTGGCACGGCAGAGCTGATGAAGCTTTTGCTTTCCCTGCAGGAAAGAGAGGGATTTTGAAGATACCACACACTGTTCAAGCAGGATGTGCTGGCCCAGACTTCACTAAATGACCTCTTGTTAGGTGTATCAGTCGCAATGTGACTGACTAATTTAGAGTGAGAAGAGTGAGGTGGAAAAGATACAGAGCAGAGATTACCACATGCAGATCACTGCTCGCTCCTCTGAAAGGCCAGGCTGTCCTCACTTCACTGTAACCAGCTTATCCCATTTGCGACCCTTATCGCTGCCCTATCATTTACTTTTTGTAAAAGAAAACTCTAAAATGCGTATAGTTTCAAATAAGTAACTCGTGTATATATATATATATAAAATTTAGCTTTCATGCACGCATGCACAGGTACATGCATGCATATCTAAATGTACACATGTGTATTTATAAATATGTATATAAAAAGCTCCTATAAAGGGTGATTCATTTTACATACATATTACAGATATACGTTATATAAAAGTGAATAGGTAGACTTGTATATACATATGGAAATATTAATATATGCATTGTGTATATCATCATTACTGCTATTATTATTATTCTAGACATGCAATCTGCAAAATGCCTCCCTGACTTTTCACACTGCTTTCATCTTATTACCTGGTGAGCCACTGCTTTTGATGTTGGCATACTTCGTATTTTCCAATTTGGTGTTTGGATTTAAACGTAATGTTGCTGCACATGCTGAAACCATTTGCATTGCCCTTTTAAAACAATGATATTGTTTCTAAAATCTTTATTCACTGAACATTTTTTTGCCAGCAGAGGAAAATCTTTGCTGACCTTACACTGAGCAAGGCCAGGGTTATCTCTTGTTAAGCCATGAACTCCTAATTTGAATTTGTAATGCTTTACACAGAGACACTTTAAAAGAGAAATTATCTTTTTCTGTATGCTGTACAGTAACTCTAATGAAGCTAAATTGCACAGAGCGACATATTGGGCTGTAGGAAATAAGCAATGATGTTGGGGTGTGCATAACCAAAGCAGAATGAACCCCTGGAGAGATGCAGACTGTACTGGCAGCATGGTAAACACAGTGCGATGATGGATGATGGATGATTGCCCGTGGGAGAAAGTAGAGAATGAAAGACGTGTACGTACAAAGCTGTACCATATGGCAGCACCTGAGAAGGGAAAGTGGAGGATGTGTCTTGTCCTGTTGCTTCTTCCCATACTCCCACTCCAACCAGCCTTGCTCATGTGAGAAACCTAAGCAGCGATGGCATGAAATGGCCTCTGTAGGTTCTGGTTATCTTTGGGAAAAGAGGTGATGGCTTAGCTAGGATTTGGTTTTATGTCTTAGAACTTGCAAGTTGATTTGGATTATTAACTTAAGGCTTAGGTCCTGGATGGAAGCTCAAAGTCTCAGTTTTTGGAGATTAAATACATACACAATGGGAAAAAAAAAAAAAAAGGAAAGTGAATAAGGTATCTGTGTACTGGAATTTGGAGTAGAACCATGGATATATGATTTTATTTTTTTTTAATTTACTGTTTCTACCTTTGTCATGAGCTTTAATACTGGGAATTGGGGGAAGAAAGGGGAAGAGTATAGCGGCTTGATTCTCTATGTGTGATTATATTCCGTTGTCATCTCGACTGAATGAGAATAACAGGACACATTAGGGATTTTCTGTAACATTAATGGAAGTTTTTTATGTATATCAAAAAATGGATAAATCCTCCCACAGTACAGACAGGAAAACCAAAAAGTAAATTTCTTCACTCTTTTCGTTATCCATCCCAGGTTCTCAAGAAATCCACTGTGGACGTGTCAGCCTAATTACTTCTGTACATTCTAAAATTGAAGACAGAGATCCCCTTTGTAGAATTATGATGGGTAAATGTCTCAATAAGATATCTTTCATTAAAAAAGCTGAAATAAGGGCTTTTTATTTTGATTAATGTTATTGCATTGGATACTGCAGAAGAAATTGTTACCATTTGTTTTAAAGGACTGCCAAATATTGTTTGCTAGGTATTTTTATTCCGTTCCATTAAAAGAAATTTTAACATACAGTGAAGGTCTCCAACTGATCAAGTACTAATCGGTCAATTCATTATGTGTGTAAGGGCTATGGAAAACTACGGTCTTGGCAACTGGGGAAGCTCCCTTAATAATTTTCTTGGAGTGAGCTAAGCTGAAGAGCTGCACTTCAAATGCTGATGCAGAGTCACATCACAGGGCTCCATGTGCTGGTCTTCTGAGCTGTCTAGGTGAACCCAGAAAGAAGTATAATGATTTATGAATTCCCTTATTCACAAGTCAGCACTGGAAGAAACAATTCTCACCTACCTAAGTCATTCCTAACTGCATAAGTCACAACCTATCTCCAGGAATATATGCAAAAATCATAACTTTTTAAAAAAATCTGAGACCAGTGATGCTCCTTGTATTTTTTAATTGAGGAATGGTGTTAAAATCTGTGGCATTCCCTGGACTGCAGGTTTTAAAAATTACTTGCTTGCATGCAAAAACCTCAAGTACCACCTCTAGCAGGCATCTCCTGGCCACCAGGCAATGTTAAAGAGAGAAATTAGTCTAAGGGTTTTTTCAGTAATGGATTGTTGTGACTAAATTGCTTAATAAGTCAGTATAAATGCTGAAAATTGATATTTGCCTCTCAAGGATGACTTTAAAATCTTTTTTTGCATAAGAGTAGAGTCCTACTGGTCTACAAAAGTGATATACGGTTGGTTCTGATAGGCTTTGCAGTATTTTATGTCTACTTATTTCCCTCAAGAGAATATAAATCTACCTCGTCCTCTCACTCAAATATCTATTAAAAAAAACAAAACCAAAACATTTAGGAAAGATACTGAAAATGGGAGAAGGGAGCTATCTTTCATAGCTCCTGAGTCCTTGTGGCATATGAATCAACTGCAATTACTGTTGTGGATATTCTGCACTAGAAATTTCCATCAGTATTTTAATGAACATTTCTATACACAGAAATTTATTCTTTTGTTTCTGAAATAACGATTGCATAAGAAAATGTGGGGGAAATACTTGAAAGAAATGGCTCTGGAGCCCTAGTGGGTTATTTTCCCCCATTGTAGATGTATCATGTGCACCTTCATGAGTCTTTGAAATTCCTAAATAGACTAGAACTTTTCCAAGGATAAGACACCACCTAGTATTCCTTGTTGAGACTCTGCCTCCTCTTCAGCTTCCCTGACAGTTTCATTGGAATGCACACATTTTTTTAGATTGTCAGAAGAAAAGTATCATTTTAGGTTCTTGCCCTTATCCACCTTTCCACTTAGCTCACGCCTCTGTGTGAGGGAGGAGTGCCACAAATTCATTTCCATCAAACCCCAGCTGTTACCCCAGATGTTTTGGTAACATCTGCCTTGCCTGCTTTTTCCTACAGTGATGCAGATGAATGAGACAGGTGCAGCAGTGGACATCCTGCAGGTTAATGCTGGGTCAGTCTTCATGTATTTGTGTCTTTTTTGCTTTTGAGACTCCAGGGAAAATGTTTCCTGAACAGTCAGCTGGTTTCCACCAGCTGTGAGTATGTCCAAATATTCACTGGATACTTGTATCATGAAAATACCCAAATACATGTGTCTGGGTAGATGGGAAGAAAATGCTGCATGATACAGAGAACTGACTGCAGCTTCATGGCATGTCTGCAGGTAATCATGTTAGATGTGTTTCTAAAGTGTTATTATAGCATCCTAAAATGTTGTCTGAATTTTAAACATATATAAAAATGCAGGCTCAGTAGCCACCATACACAGACATAGCTGTCCTTCCAAAGCCAGCTCCTGCAATGAAAATTACAGCTCAGCAGTTCAATCAACCCAGCAGTAGGCAAATGTTGGTGTGAAATGTACTCAAAGTAATTTCAATTAACAACAATTAAATTGTACTTGGTCTTAAAATAGGATGTCAGGAGTGAGGAGTAAGATGCACAGCTTCTCTACAGGTGATAAATGCAGATCTGGCCTGCTGCTCACTCGGGTTTTTCAGATTTCTTCTAGGCAATAGTAGTATCAGTGGAACCACAGAAATGAGCAGAACAGCAGTTGGTGGGAGGGTATAATGTGAAGAGGGAAGCAAGAAGTAACTTGTTCAGCCTGACGGAAACAGAATGAACCCAACCTTTGCTCAGCATCTATTTTCTTCCTAGCCTGGGAGGAGGAGAAGAGAAACAGTTGTCAGCCAGGATGAAGATATCACGCAGGGAACAGCACAACTTCCTAACTACTGCTGTTCTCAATTTATGGCAAAAAGTATGTTCATCAGCACAGAGATATGAGAGCTTCAAACATAATTCAGACAACTGAATGTTACTAAAATGCATAGCTTGGCAGAGGCCTAGCAACTCCAGATTTTTTTCGGCAAAATGATTGTACTTAACCTGAAGAACTAACTGAGCAAATAATTTGGTAGAGGAGCCTCTAATTTTCAGTGACACTCTCCGTAACAACTCTCTGTGTGCTTGCAGTCCAGGAGTTCTTACGGATAGCTAGGCACTTTATGTCCTCATGAAAAGGAAAATAATACCCCACACTTTACTTTCAGTAGTGTTTCTCAAATGCAGAAAAGTATGAGAGGATTTTTTTTTAAAGTAGAACAGAAGTAATATTAATAAAAATATGATGTACATGCAGACTAGTGCCAGATCTTTCTTACTGTTCAATTAGTTTAATAGTACATGGTATGATCAACATACTGTTAAGTAAAGATTCCTGTTATATCTTCATAATTTAGATTCCAGCTATGTTTAGCACCTAAAAGTGTTGTTCTCCACTTGATTTCTGCTAAGCAGGAGCAAGTGACAAGACCAGAGCGTAACTTATTAGTAGAACATCCATTCATTTGCTATACTCACTATCTCATTACCATTAAATCACATAAACTCGATGTAACCAGATGAGTCAGGGAGAAGGCAAGCCAATAGGAACTGTGACTGATGGCATGTTGGTCTTTGCTCATAGACAGCTGCAGAGAATGACATTTTATGGGAAGTGTGATCTGCACCTAAGTCTAAAACAATGTACATAGAAATAAAAAATGATGGATAGTGCTGAATCAAAGTACTACTGGCAGTGCATGGTAGACATGCTGAATTTCTGTTATGGATGCATTAATTTAGGTTGCTCATTTCATATGATAGTTTTTCCCCTCCAAAAGTTGTGTCAAAGCTAAACCAAATGTTACAATTTGTTTATATGAGAAAAGCAAACTGTGAAGTGAGAAAGTTTTTTATACTTGATGGTTGATGATCTTTTTAATGCCGTTTTAAATATGAGACTGACAAACTTGTTCCTGGAACAGCTGAGATAGATACCAGTAATTAGTAGCATAAACCAAGGCTGAAGAAGCAGTATGGTTTTCCAAGACTATGGTTGATCAGCTTTTTCAATAATTCTGAAAACAAATGGGATCAAAATTATGTGTTGTGTTTTTTCAGGCTGAAAATACGCATTAAGAATTCTGTAGGCAGATTCCTTTTTGTGTGCCATTTGTGGTAGCTCACTCGCTCATACTACACAGTGCTTTAATCTTTGTTTTAGACATGCCCACAGAATGATTGTCAAGGATTTTTGCTGTCGACTACTGTGCACAGCACAAAGAGCTTGCAAAAGAAGTGGCATAGTAAGAGCATAAAGCCAAATTTTGAAGGGGAATGACTGTCAGTGTTCAATTGTTGATACTGATTTGCAGATAAGGAATGATGACAAAGTATTCTGAAAATCCGGCCACTCAATGTCAGTCTGAAACCAAGTGTAGCAGCACTAAGGAAACTAAACTTGTCTTTATTATTTAAATAGTACATCTTTATAACCTCACTTCCCCCTGGAGCAGTATTTCCTTGCTGATCCTCATGCAAACCTGTTTTTTCTAGGGATTGCATAGATGAAGCTGAATGTTAGATAAATAATAAATCCAGTTACTTGGGGTTATATGTGTTGTTTACCCAATTGACCAAATTGTTCCTGTTACACTGTCCTTCTCCATTTCAACTGCTATTAATACCCGCAGCATGACTTGAGAATTAATTGCCTATTTAGTGCTGTTGTTCTGAGGAACAGTTGAAAACTTATGCTAATAAATTACTTGATTAGTGTCATTTGACACAATGTGAATAATTTGTCAGTAGCAAGTGTCTTTCCTCTTGAGAGAGCGAAGGTTAAACGGAGACAAAATAGAAAAGCAAATATGTGAACATCAGCATCATTATTCCTGGAACAGAACATGAATATCTTTCTCTCTTTCCTACATCATGGAGGTTCTTGTTTACTATTTGATAACCTTGCCTGATGATCAAGCTTTTTTTGTTGTGTGGCCTGTTAAAGGAGTAATAAAATGTGAAGCTACTAAGAGTCTGATAAAATAAGCTATAAAATATTTCCATATTCTAGGTTGTTGTAATTGTTGTCTTTAAAATATACAGCATAGTCAAAATATTTTACATTTCACCAAGATTTTTTTTTCCTCTAGGATGAAGACAAGGAAGAAGTGGATTGTTTAAAAAGTAAAGTTTCAAAGTAAAATCTCTTTTTAGAAAGCTTTTTCCTTTTTTTTTTTTTTTTCCCCCTTCGTTCTATATGGCATCTTGCTACTTCTAACAGCTGGCCTGGATGAGTTTTTCTGTCTTAATGGAATCCATTTAAAGGGCAGACTTTGCAGTGTCTGTCCTTTTGAAGCAATGGGACATAACAGAGTGTGTGGTGAAGGGATGCAGCAAACTCCTTCTTGGAGATGAATGTACAGTACTTTGTATCTTACCAAGATATTTTTCTACATCAACACATTTTATCTGGTTGACCTCAATATGTGAATTTAAACCTTAGTATACAGTCAATGGAGCCTTCTGAAGGTGACCTAATTGTTCTTAAGTATTAAAATTAGATAATAGGGGTTTTCCCTTATGTGTGTACCTTAAACAAATACTTTTCATTTGTCTGTTACCATGCAGTTAATGTGGTTTCATGATTTAAGGCTGAATATGTAATATAATAGTGTTTACCTTCTGTAACTCTGCCAAATCACAGTAAGAGTTCTGTGTCAATTTATTCCAACAAGAAGCTTTTGTGTTAATATACAATGTGCAAACGAAGCTGAAATATTTCCTTTCAAAATAACTGATGTCTCCATTAACTATTGTTTGTATTTCTGTAATACTTAAGTATGTTAATCTTGGATGATGGTCCCACTGTTGTAGCTACTGTACAAATGCAGGACAAAGAAAGAGTGCAGGAGAGTTTGTGCTTGAATTTTATCCCAAGAGATAGACATGCGCAGGATGATTGGTGATCATAAAGAAAGAGCCAAGTAAATTACAGAGTAGTGGATATGACAGGTAGTCATTGCTGTGCATTTTCAGCTTTATTACTGTTCCTTTGGTAGGCTTCATGAAATGGAAAGTTTGCAGGAAGATATTGTGGTGCTGATTTTCCAAATGCTGACTGTCAGCGTAAGGGAGAGAAGAGTGACCAAAAGCAAACACACAAAGGGCAATGACAGCTGTCAACATGGAGTAGTCAGAAGTGAAACTGCTATTTCTTATTTACTCCGGGAAAAGTTTGAAAGGGAAGTGAAATTGAAGACATGTTGTAGAAGTTTGATATTACAGTAAAAGGAAAAAAGTGATAAAAGCATTCAGAGATATGAATCATCTGGTCAAAGAGAAAAATCAGGGATCTGATCTGTCAGACAAAATTCTGAGTGGTTAGCAGTAGAACAATCCCAATCTTGTTCAGAGAAAAGCTTTTTGTATTAAATGGAACATAAAATGACAGCTGAGGGAGAATTTTAGTTGTATGGATGGGAAGGAGAATATGTCTTAGACATATTTTGCTCAATGATTCTGAAAATATGGTATCTTTCAGTGTTGCTAAATTTCTTGTCTCTTTTCGCAGGTGTCTTAGATGGTTCTACTCATAGCCACATTTGAGAATAGGCGGTTGTCATAAATCATTGCAAAGCATTCTCAGGCATCTCTGACATAGAAAACAGAATATAACTAAACAGAAGTTTCACCTGGGTTTCAGGCTTACAGAAGCTGAATGTTTGTTGCTTTATTAACCAAGGTTCAGTTTGCAAAATAAATTTTTAACTTTTTTAACACTGCTGCTCAAAGCCATATTCACCAACAAACTGGAGTAATCGGGAATGTTCTTGCATGACATTGTCTTTCTTTTGGAGTAAAAAGGAACTCTACAGTTCTGTCACATGCATGGTGCCTTATGTGTTGTAGATTTTTGTATACCTTAGAGAGAGCAGGGTCTTCTAAATAAAAAAAAAAAAGATAATACATGTTAATACATCTTAGTAAAAAGTTCAGGAGTCAGGAGAAGACCTGGCATCAGTCTTTTCACCAGCAGTTTGGAAAAAGGAGTCTCATAGAAATCAAGGAAGAAAATGACCTGAGAGACAATCAGTCTGAAGCTTGGTGGAGCACGAAACATGGGAATTGTTGAGCTTAGACCAGTAAACGAGCAGGGTTGTGGGCCACGTGAGAAGGGAATTTGATGAAGATGTAATGAGTAAAGACATGTAGTACAAATAGAAATACGAAAATGATTGCTTAGCCTGACAAGAAAAATCTAGTCATCTTGAAGCTGGAAGTCTGCATATTTTTTATGTTGGATTCTAGTTCAGAGATGCAAACCAGGGAGACTCAGGATGTGCGTACTAGGAAGAAGATCAGAGTTGATAAAGATTACATTTTCTTTAATTTAGACTTCATTGTTCCAGACAAGTGAATTCTTGACGTGCTTGGTGGACCAAAACATCTAGCGACCCAAACACCCACTAAGAGACCTGGAGACGTCCAGATGGAATGATATATTCTGCACACATTCACTGAAAATCTGCTTGTACCACAAAGAATAGAAGAGTTTAAATAATAGATTGATTAAGGAGAAAGAATGACTAAGATGGTCAGCTCTGCCTCCAGTGGAAGGAGATTTGCTTTGCATATGTCCTTAGAGATCAAGGGCATTGGCAAGAAGAAATATATAATAATAAGACATGTAGAAAAGGGTGAAGAGGAGCTACACTTAAAATTTAGTTCCAAAAATCGGAGAAATCTGGACACAGATTTTTTTTTTTTTCCTCCAGACTTATCCTTGCTGGTCATCCACTGTTGCCAGCTGGTGAAACATCAAGCAGTAAGCAATATCATTTCACACTATTCTAGCATCGGTGTGGTGGTCATTTGCACCATCTGTCACACAAATGTTATTGGACAGAGAAAACACTTCCTGAGAGCAATGTTGAAATGGCATTGAGAATCAGATAAACAGTTCCCGTGGCAAAAATCAAGGAAATCAAAGATACTGCTACAGACAAAACAGAAGAAGGAAACAGAGGAATGAAACATAATACTTCGGCTGAGTCCTGGAAGACCCGCTGCTGCAGCCCTATCCCTGCCATTCATACGGAGTCAAAAGTTGAAATCTAGACTGCGGCTACATACAACAGACAGGTGTATTTTTAAGACAGAAGTAATGCAGGGCACGTGCATTATTACATGATATCATGATGCAGAGGAAAGTTACGCATTGCATATTGTTATACTCTTTGGACACTGCCACAGTGATAGATGAGTTATAACTGCTAGTAAACACGCCTGATGAGACCATTGACCGTATTCACAGCTTTCAAGCCTTGGTGATTTCTTTTACACCGTATTTCCCCGCACTGTGAAGTTACTCAAGCTCACTTAAAAAAGCCGGCAGGCTAACCATGCTAATGCGGAGCTCAGCTTGAGGGAATTATCCGGTCTTCTCAGCAAGGTAAATTAGTACACATTCCTGCAGCTGCAAGAGCTCTCTGCAGCTGCTGTTAGGCTGCTTCTGATACCCAAACTAGATCATTTGAACTGTCTAAGGTACCAGTATGCTGCAATGCCATCTGAAATATGGATATAGCCTACCTCTGTAACAGTAATGGTATCTAAAGTTCAGTGCAATAACCATGAAATCTCTGAAGCTCTTGGACTAGAATAATTGTCCTCCCTTAGAAATGTCTTCTGCAATTGCAAACCTATAGCACGGCAGTATTCACTAAAATCAACATTAGCGCATAGTTCCCCAAAGCCACTGCTTTATTTAAAAGACAGGATAAAAGGTAGTTGCCTGTGATATCACTGCGTATTAAGCATTTGTGTCTCTGGTTGTTTTAAGTGGCAATCAATGCAGAAGTAGATGTTTCTAGAGATTTTTCCCCTGCTGTTCTGCCCTGTTCTAATTAAGCATATTTGATTTTTAGATTTGAGAGATTATCACTGTTATTAGGCCACTACTTGCAAGGGTTCACAAATAAAGAGGCTAAGGGGTTTTTTGTGTCTTTTTTAAGAGTGGTACGTTAACTCTTATATTCCAGTATATAGAGATTTTTACCTAAATCCCATAAACACATCTACTGTACCCAAATAGTTCCCATAAGACCTAAATAGCTTTCTTTTTAGGCAACCTGAAAGCAGATGGAAGTATAGCAACGTATTCTGCCTGTACAGGTTAGACTGCTCTTGCAATATGAAGAAACTCCAAAGAAAGAAACATCGCTAAATGTCATCCCATGTTACTGTCACAGGGAATTCAATTTGAGAAGGCTGCTTGTTTGCCAGTGTAATTAGATAGCATTTCCAACAGTAGAAAGATGCTTAGCCTTAAGGAGCTAGGGATGCAATTTCTCTGAATGACTGCCTTATGGTTAGAAATCACCTCAGAAGAAAAAAGAACGCCTGTATTTTAGTGCTCAGTGGTGCACGTAGAATATGGATTTCCATCCTATGCCTATTTAATACACTTTCTGAGGAAAGGTTGTACTTTGAGAATCTTTTATGATCCTTGTAAGTATTTTGTCAATATGGTAGTTGGCAGGGAAACATTGATTATGTTGTCAATGTTGGTGAAGGTACTGTCTGTTATTAACTTCCAGCTAATATAACTTTATGTGAGTTTATAATCACTTTATTTTGTGTGCAATTGGTAAGTATGCATGTGCTTGTGTGTGTGTGAAAATGTGCTTGTATGCATTACTTCAGTTCTTCCAAAGTTAATAGTGGTGTATTCTATAAAGGATACATAATGAGGAAACCATTCAGGCTAAATAGTCTGACTGGCTAGAATTATGTACAACAGAAGGACCTCTGAATTTTTCATCAAAGAAAGGTCCTTGATTTTGAAAAATGTCATTTCTGGTGGCACACAATATTTCAGGACATCTTCAAATGCTTAAATACTTGAATAATTTGAATGCTCAGCATTCACAACGATTTGTATCAGTTAGCATAAAAGAATTCACTGCTTTATTTAAAAATTCAGAGTAGCCCAGTTTCTACCAAAAGAAAATTATTAATGAGTGGAAACACCTTCGCTGAGAGGACAATGATTTTGCTGGATAATTTTGTCTGTGGTGCTCCTTGAGATTTAGACTTGGGGGCAGTCTTTTTCTATTAATGACACTGGTGCAAGCAGCAGGATCATGCTAATGAAACTTGCAGATGACGCAAAGTTGAGAGACGAAATCAGCACAGAAGAGGATTGGAATATCTTACAAGAAGATGAGGACAGAGAGCTGGGAGCGGTAGGCAGAGCTGCAGGCCCACTAGGACAGCTCTTAGGAATATGAAAGGCATCTAAGCCCTGTGCAACAAGGAGCTGAGTATCCTTCTGAAATAGTGAAGGAACAGCAATAAAATCCATACAGAAAACCCTGTTTGTCAGCTTTTTTGTGGAGCTTGCTCACTTTATGAAAAAGTTTGTATAATATTGCTGCTTATGGTGGCAGGACACCATTCCTATGTTCCCATGGTCGGTAAGTGTTGCTCTTGATAACAAAACTAGAAGTTGCACAGAGTCAAGCACAAACATAAAACCTGTTGTATTAAAACTCCTAATAACTGCACTCACAAAGATTTTAATGTTGTGATATAACAGTAAGTCTAAGATCTGGTCAGGTTTTCTTCTCTGAAGAGATTTTTAATTTCTAATTAAATTCCATTGTTAGTTTCTAATTCAACATACTGGTATTTGGAACCAAAATGCTAATGCGTATCACCATGAGGAATACGTTTTCAGTGGGGAAAACTACTGCTTTCTCAACTCATCACAGTACTGCTTGGGCATGAATTGTTTCTCCAAGAGATCAATAACATTCAAAATACTCATAGTACTGAGGATTACAGTACAATAGGAAATGCTTTTCCTTAGATAGAGGTCATGAGTCAAAGCTAGATTAGAGCCAACTTTTTTGGGGATAGGGAGAGTTGAGAAACACACATTTTAACATGCTTGGATTTAGACTAAAGGTGAAAAAACCAAAAAGTAGAATTAAGAAAATATTGTCTTTTAAATGAAGTTATATAAATGAAACCATTACCATAAAAACAAAAAAAAACCCCCAAACCCAACCGAGCTTTGTGGGCAGCTATTTGTGTTTTCTTCAAGGCAAAATCTATGAATGCTGCTTCAGTTCTTGAAATATGTGCTTCGCTTCTCTCCTGTGAGCTGCCTGTTACACAGCATGTGTAATGAATACTCACTAGCTCTGCATTTCTAATCAAAGGGCAATGTGTGGATAAAGAATAAAGGGTCAGCATATGACAGAGGATCTTACTAGGGACAGTTAGAGAAACCTGAGAAAATGCCAGTGATTACAGTAACATTTGTGATTAAGAAGTACTTTCTTGCGCATCCTTTGTTGTATCCACTGATACAATCTTTAAAGCATAATGTTGCACTAGAGATAAATGTCTTTGAGATTATTTTTTAAAGCTAAGCAGATACGAACTAAAGATTCCAGAAATTTGAGAACTTCTCAAAAATTCATTTGAAAATTGAAAACTGAGTAAAAAAATGTTAGCCATCTCAACATAGAAGTTGCTGTCCAGTATGCCTTGAGAGTGAGATAAAGAATAAACAAGCTAGAATAAGCACTACATGCTGTGACAGAATTGAACATTAGTCTAATCTTCAACTTTGCTGAGATGTTTTCTGTTCTTAAATATTTACACTATTTTTTGTGACTTGGTAAAATAGATCCTTTCAAATTTAAGTTGGTTTAAATTGAAAATGTTCATTATTGATAGCTGAAACCTGATATTTTCAACTTGTAGGAAACCATGAAACCACCATTATTTTAGCTGCAGATGATGTTACTTATACTGAGGACTTTGCAACTTTGTAGGTCTACACCAGATATTTCAAAAGCAATTTTGCTGAACTGAGTTTTGATTTGTATCTGAATATAACATGCTTCAATAACTGATTCTAAAACACCTCCAAAAACATTGCTGTAGGATAGCAGGTAAAACTTTATTTTTAACAATATTTTAATGTAGGCTAGTTACTGTCACTGTATATATCACTTGCTCAGATACCTCCAATACATATGTGTATATATACACAAAATAGCTGGCCTCACTTCTTTTTTCCTTTTCTTTTCCCTGCTATTGGATTTTATATCGCTGTCCAGTGCTGCTCTGGTGTTTAATAAAGTGGTTCAAATGTAATTTTCATTGCAGTGTTTTCTAAAGCCTGAATTGAGTATTGTAAAGTGAATTTGTTATTTTGACTATGCAATATGCACATTTCTCAGTTTAATGAAAGACATTTGCTTAATATACTTACACTGACAGTAGTGAAAGAACTTTAAATAAACAAAGTGCCTGAGCAGAGTGAAAGGCCATGCTCAGTTATGTAGATATCTTCAAAATGATATATCCACTCAGTGGAGAGAGATTAAGATAATTACTTCAAACAATGTGAGCTTTTATAAAGGGCTTTTCTTCCCACTGCGACGTGAAGCTTTGAAGAGGATTTCCACAGAGATATGAAGCTTTTACTTATGAAAGGAGTTGCTCAGACTTCAAACATTTTTCACATTAATGGGAAAAAAAAATAATTGCAGAAATGATAAGGTTGCTCCAAAGGCAAAATTCAAGACTGGAATATATACATCAGACAAAAATCAGGTGAAACAAAATGTTCACCTCATCAGACTATATAAATGTCTCTGTTATGAGTGTATCTTCAGTAGAAATACAGTATGTGTTAGCAGAGCTTACTGTAGTCTTTACAGTATTACAGATTTTCCTCCAGGTAACATACAAGATAATTTCCAAGCTCTGTAAAAAAATATTTTTTGAGCCTTGAGTATGGCAGATGCTGCCTACTGAAGCTCGTTTTACTTAGTACCTAAGGTAAATTTCTCCAGTTGTGGGAAAGGTTATACAATTTTCCAGATAAAACTATGCTGCTGAGTTTAAACTGTCTCCAGCCTACTTAGAAGTAATAGGTAAAGGAGACAAAGGCCAAAACTCTGCTTGAGTTTGGTCTCGTGCTCCTCACTGCTAGAAGTGTAAGGACTTGGTTCCTGCCACAGCTCGTCTTCTGCTGACCTGCTGCCCTTCAGACCCAGCGAAGGCCTGTGCTGAAGAGCTAGGACCCATCACTGCTGAAAGCCAACTAAGGAATCTGCTTTCTGCCATTGAAAAAATAATAGTAATTCAAACATCTGACCACCGTTCTCCATTCCTCTCACGGAGCAGTGAGGGCCAGCTGCTCCCTGAGGAGTGGGAAATCAAGACCTCAAGGTGAACCAGCACAGGCTGTGCCCTCATTCAACCTTTGGGTCAACTTCCTGCAGAAACCTGTTGAAAGCATATATCTGCCTGATCCTACCCGGCTTCTCTTCTATTTCTGATTGAGGTCGAGGTAGTTTTGGTAGTCACCTTCATCTATGTCCTACAGAGCGCTCTCTCTGCTCAACATGGGTGATTCTCATGCTCTGTAAACTTAACTTTATCTGACACAAAATGTTTAAGGCAATGAAAAGTCTGTTTCCATGTTTCACTTACACTTTTTTCTTGTGACTGTTTTGAGTATTTCCTCACATGGAACAGTAAGGGTTGAGGAAATTATAGTTGAGTTTCAAAGCAGTTATAGTTGGGTTTCAAGACAATTTGAAAACATTTTAGTTAGAAATAAATAGTCAAAACTTACAGGTTACTTTGTGGGAAAAAGAAAACAACTTTCATTTGGGAGATGATTCTGACCTAGAAAAGATTTTTCGTTGGGCTTTTGTTGTGTGTTTTTTTAGAGGAGAGTACTTTATATTTTTATATAATGAAAAAATTGACTCGGAGTAAAGGAAATCTGAGATCTGAAGTGGGAAACATTCTGTCCCAGTTCATGCTGAAACTCAAAAAGAGCTTTTGGTGGCAAACTTCTGAATCTGTCAGGCTTAGAAGCAGAGTCATAGTGCTGTTTTTCCCAATTAGGTCTACAAACACGTGACGTTTCTAAAATGCTGTATGTACACTGGAGACATAATAATGTGATACAATCATTGCTACTACTTTAAAAATAAGGACAGTTAAACTTACAGTCATGGAAAATTACTTTTAAAGAAGGACAGAACTGAGACAACTTGATTCCCATTGATGTTTTCCATCTGCAACATCAGAGAGGCTCAATTTTTTGATGGCATATTCCACTCTGTCTTATTTCCTGAGGACAGAACGTACAAAATTTTCTGGTACCTCACCCCATGCCATCGTCTTTTCTGAGGACCCTGCAAGCTTTTGCTGCTATGCTATCACGTAGCATCATGTAACATCACACTTTGGTGTGATTGTGTGACCCTCGTACCCAAGCAGCAGCGGGAACATTGGCACTACGTGGGATGCACAGGAAGACAGAAGCATGGGAAAGTTGCAGCTTGCACATTCCCCCATACAACTGGAACTGCGCTCATCAGGTGGGACAGGCACGTCTGCGTTATACTTACGTAAAGGACATATTTGTCATCATAAAACAACATAAATCAGAGATCACAAAGCACTAAAACTGATGTGACACCCCTGAGGTCTACCTTTGCTTCAAAAACAATAATATATTTGGTCTACCAACTATGGCAAAGTTCACAATCTCTCTCCTCCACCCACCCACAGGATTTAACACCAGTAGGAGAATTGCTTTATAGACTCAAATGCTATGGATAAATAAAGTGAGCCATACTGGGCTCTTCGAAGGAAGTAAAAGGGACGTTTGGAGTAGACAATATGGGTGTTTAGGTAGGAGTATGTCTTATAAGAGAAAAAGATGGAATGATAGTATAATGAAATATGAATAGCACTTGTCCAAAACGGGATTTTCCTTTAGGCAGGAAGTTCTAATTTTTCAAAATCTTTGTTCAAAATTATCCAAGAATTTAAATATATTTTTGGTTGGGTTTTTTCTGTTTAAAATATACATTATGTCAGAAAAAAGGTATAAATCTGAAAATGTTGATAACATTTTTAATTATTAAAGTCAAACAAATGCTTGATTAAGTAAAAAAAGATACATTTTGACATTCCCTATTGATCATTTGTTGCTATTTCTATGAAGCATGTTTTGTTTTTGACAAAGCCGCTTTTGTAACTGACACCTGCTTTGCTGAAAAAAAATTCAGTCTGCCCTACTGGAGCATTTTGAGTTGCAAGGAAGATTATTATAGAATGTAAACAATGCTAAAAAAGAAGCAAAGGGAAAAGCTGGAACTTGATGCAAGATAAGAGTGGGAAAGAAAAATTTGTGTGGGAACTAGATTTATTGGTACAGCCAGAAAGAGCTTGTTCAATTTGAAACTCAAGAGACTGACATGTTCGGGTGGCCATTGTGTTGCTGAAAACTGAAATTCTATAGCTCAAACACTCCTTTCAGATACAAATGCAAGACTTTGAGAACTTTGTGTGAAATACTTCTTTGGTTCTGTACTTATCTACATACAGAGACTCATGTATGTCTTTGTGTGGTATATACATATTAAATCTGATTCAATCACTATAAGAGCTACAAATAATGTTTGTGATGGATAAAGCTGACAACTCACACAACCCACATAACTGTGGCTAGTCTTGTATACATTTTTTAAAAATATCCATGATGGAATAGTGGACCCAGAAAAGCCAAAGTCATTGTTTTGTCTTGGAGAAAGAATACATAGATTCAAGTGTTGTGATATACTACAAATCACAAAAATAATGATATTCATAGTACACTGAATATTGAAATAAATTTTCACTTTGTTGTAAAATCGCAAGTTCATCTTTACATTAAAAACCCAGATAAATTACATGAATTGGCTTGATTGAAAACATTGCCACTGTGTAGATGGTTTTTTGAAACCATGTTATGCAGGGCCATGTGCCAAGTGTCGACGTCTGCATTCTGGCTACATCCTCTCCTTTTGTCCTTTGCCAAAGCTGCTGTGGGACCCAGCAGCTGCCTAGACTGACTCTGCAGTGGCTGAGAGTCTTTCCAAGCCAGATGCCTTTCTGGCTAGTGGGGTTTCGTATTTCCTTCTCCTTTAGTATTTTGGAGCAAACCAAGATGCCAGATTAGTTCTGAAATTGTAAAACTCAGTTGGTTTAGTCTTTCTTCACATAACATAAGAAACAACTTCTATGTATTATTGCCCTGTTGCTTGCCCCTCTTTCCTTCCTCAACCTTACTGAAGGACTGTCATCAGTTTGTGTGCCAAGGAAGATAAACACAAGTGGGCTAAGAAGGATAAAAGTCAAGTCTGAAATGCCCAGACCTCTGTTGCTAGTAGTTTTAAGCAGAAGACCGAAGTTATGGGAAGCTGGCTGAAAAACTGAGGGATGAAAAGACTGCATTTGAAGACCTGAGCTGTGTTTCAAGATGTGAGCTGTTGAGCCATTTCTTCTTAAAAAGGAGCTCTGTCAGATTCGGATTATTTTTTTTTTAATATATGTTATTCAATGATAAGGAGGTTTAGGAGTCTCTATAAAGACAACTCTACTGTTATAAGCAGTGGAGGTAAAGTCTAGGTCTGGAAATCAATACAGACTTCCAATTCATTTCTGTAGAGGAGGTAGGTTGGAGAGGGGACTTGATATTACCAAGTGGTCAAACTGTTCCATATGTTCTGGTTGTGTTTGTGAACACTGTGTATTAGAAACGAACATCATTAAAGTGTCTAAGGAAAGCTATGCGCTACAGTTTCACGGTGAACAAAAACGTTAAATGGGGTTTTATTGACTTGTTCTTACGATATGTCAGTAATTTGACTTTTTCCATGTGCAGTAAAAGGAAATGCATAGAAACAGGAATATGACTGTTGCTTTAAAAATAGAGTAGTATTATACCATACTCTACTAAGTTTCCAGAATAACATATGATAAGTGTCTTTGTGTGATTCAATTAACTTATGCTGTTGGCTTCAATTGGTTATTTGTTCCACCTCCATTTCAATACCAAAAAAGTTGAGCTATTGATTTGTTTATTATTTCATCCCTCGCAGTAAATTGCCTTATGTAGAGTGAAAAGTGCTGACAGTTCCAAAAGAAAATCACCAATTGGCAGACATACAGTATTTCACAGATAACTGGTTAGTTTGTTTCTATAATGGAGTATTTACAGAGTTGTGCCAATAAATTAATGACAAGTGGAGCTCAGAAACCCAACAGGACACGCTCCTTTGCTTCCCTGTAGCTATTAGAATATATTATTACTATTTTACCTCTGATGCACTGACTTGTTTGTCACAATATTTTAGACAAATTGCTTTCTTTATATCCAAATGCTTTAAAAACACAGGTTGAAACACAAAACAAAGTCAAATGATTCCTCTTTTGCATCAGTATCACCACACTCTGAGAATCATTCAAGTAAAAATAATTGAGGGACATGAATGCTCATTGGATTAAAGATCCCTAGAATATTAGGATTTGTTTCTTCTGAACATCTTTGCAGCTGGTTCTAGATATTGACACAGGTACTCTCAACATGTCCGTTTAGTAGCCAAACATTTCTACCACCCCAAAACAGAAGTAGTCTGATATTTAGCACCGAGACAAAATCATTTTTCATGAATCAGAGAGAAAAACTGCTTCTGAATGCCAAGTTATTCAAAATTACAATTAATAATAGCATGCATATCCCTTAATTTGAGACATAATACTACAATGCATACATTGACAATCTTCATATTCATGTCTACAAGAAAGCAAATTCATAAAAAAAAGGTTAAACTGTAATCACACAGGTGGATTATTGGAAAATTGGAACACTTGATCTTGACTCCTGTGTGTCTTACAACATCTCAACATTGAAATTAACAACAAAAGCCCATATGTTGTCAAAATAACAGAACTGACTTAATGTCTCTCTTTCCTTCTCACATAATGAAGACAATTGCTCCTACTTTTTCAGAGTTATTGCCTGCAATTACTGCATAATTCCAATTAAGTGTTTAGTATCATTGCTTAAATAGAGGGAATTGATAAAATACTTAAATTTTCAGGAAATGAATATACATGGAGAGATACACTAGTAATCCCTTTTCTCTATGTATTCATTATATTCAGCACAGACAGCCAATTTAAATTTCTGGACATAAGGAAAGCCCGGAATAGCGGCCAACATAGTTTTCAGAAGAGCTGAGATAGTATTCAGTGGTAATTGTCTCCAGGCTACGTTAAGATACATTCCTTACTGTTAAGCATGAAAAGACTTCTATCAAAAAGTATTCATACTGGTGTATTGAGAGCTGGCTGTTATCCTCTGTCTCCAGATAAACCAGAAAAAGAGAGTATGATCTTTGCTGTAGGCTATTTGGCAACCTTTAACATTCTCCAAAATTTCCTCAATTAAAGTGCATCCTACTTGGCTGATCTATAGCATACCTCCTCTATGGGTTGGTCTCCTTGCAGGTTCATGGAAAACTTCAAGTAACTGAACAGTGTTTGCAGCTGCGTTGATCAATCTCTGATCAATTCTTCCCCCCTGGCATTTATTTAAAAGCCACCTGTAGGTGACTGACAGCACTGAAATCTGCAGAGCTTGCTCTCCTTGCAGTACCTCAGAGGGAGTCTTCCTCAGGGTACAGGGGTATACTTGGAGAAGTATGGGAAAGCATACTACGGAGTTACAGCCCTCAGATTGTAGGACTGATTCCAAAGAATGAGGTGCAGAAGACACAGAAGAGAAGATGCACCCAGCTCTGAAACTGTGATCCAAAAAAATCCTTGCCAGTGTTTACTGATCCCTGGATGCAGTTTCTAAGTTCCCTAAGGTGGGCTGGAACACCCTGCTCACGGCTAATCTGCCACAGAGGTATCCTGGAGCAATTTGTAGGGTCTCTCAAAATGGGTCCGCTCACCTGTGCATTCGCACTTGCTTCTTTTAAAAAAATTAGTCCAAGGGATGAGGTGCCAGCATATTTTTTATAAAATGATGGAAGCTTTGACAGGGTAGTGAGAGATCAGTTTCCTCTGCAGTCCGAGGGGTCTCACACACCCCTCCTGAGTGAGAATCCAAATTGGTAATTAAGATAACAGGTAGTCTCAAGTGCAGGAGAGAAAGCCTCTCCTGTTGAAGTTGTGCAGCTGTCCTCTGGCTTCAATCTGGAAACAGTCCTATGGAAGAGAAAATACTTAAGAAGTTCTAGAAGCAGAGACCAGATGCTTTTTGGCTACAGTTTCACAGATTCAGGCAAAAGGATAACAACACATATAGTCCTTCGACCCTCTGGCGTGGGAAACAGGGATTTGAACTGGTTCAGATGAATCAGGAACTGGCTCCGAGCTCTGTTTCCCATAAATGTGCCATGGCCGTGAGATCTTTTCTGCACAGGGCGGGTGGCTGTAGCACAGTTAGCCTCCTTCTATAGTCTTACATTGAAGGAAACAGTGGGCTCACATTAGTTGTCCAAAGGGAATGTTTTAATCATCTACTCTGAAGAAAGAACCACTAGCTTTCTATAATAAATAGCATGGAGGTCCTTCTGGATCTCTAGCGTAGGTGCCTAAGCTGAAGGGAGAGTTAGGAACTCAGACTTTAACATTCTGCAGACCAGTGCTCAATATTGGGTTTGTTAGCTTATCCTTCTGAAGCCCCTGGTCAAGGAACTATTTTAAACTTTGTATTCCAGTCCAAGGATCTGGCAAACAAAGTGCTGGCAGAGCAGCACTAACTTGTAGAGCCCCCATGTCTTTTATTGTATATTGTTTCCACCCTGCTGGAATCTTTTAGAGGTAATCCATTAACTATAATGTATTAACGTCACACCTTTCTGGTAAGACTTTTATGTGTTAATTCAAAATAAGGTTATGGTGTATTGGGTTTGTAATTTTAAAGACACATTAAAACTCCTTGCCCTTAGTTAATTACTTTGGATTTCGCAAAGGATCAACAGCTTGCTTTTCGTACAGGTATTTTCTTGAAAAGGAATTTTTTTTCTGTATCCTTAGTGGTGTGGAACTGATCTGGTGAAGAAAGGTCAGTCCTATATAAAACCAGGACTGTTTAACAATCCTTAAGATACACCATAAGAACAACAATATCTAAATCAAGCTATAGGTGACTGACACGTTAAATATCTTCCTAATCTGGAATTTTATGGTTTAGATATTAATAGTGGCAACTATCTTCATTACTATTTTAGCATCTTTCCCACAAAAAAGGTACCTCTCCTGCAAAAAGGGTTCTAGTAGTAAAGTTTTTGCTCTGTTTCTCTCCCTTCCCCACCACTTTCTGCTGTAGAGGGAGGGTGGTTGTGACAGTCATTCTGGGCAGAGAAGCTCTTTCAAATGAAGTCTTGCACATCATTGAAAGTTCTTAAATACAACTGTCTCTTGAAACAGTGCAAAAGTTGAAGTATAGTTTAAAAAGTGAGCTATTTTCAAGTGAATAACTTACTCCTAATAGAAATTATATACTTTTGAAATATTGCGCAACAACTCTCTTTGATAAACTTCCTCTTTTCTTACCCCTATAGAACATAAGTAACTGCTGAATTAAGCATTTCTGAGAGATAAAGCATAGGTTTTACGTATAAAAGCACCCTACTGAAGTTCATGGGTAAAGGGCCGGAATGGAGATTTGGGAATTGGGAAGTTTTTCAGGCTTTGTCATGATTTAACCGTAGCCAGCAACTAAGTACCACACAGCCGCTCGCTCACTCCTACTCCCATGCCCTGGTGGGATGGAAAGGAGAACTGGAAAATATAAGACCCATGAGCTGAGATAAGAAGAGTTTAATAATTGTAATAAAGTTAATAATAATAACAACAACGACAATAATAAGAATAATAATAGTAGTAGTGAAAAGGGAAATAACAAAGAGAGAGTGAGAGCAAGCAGTAAAACCCAAGAAAGACAAATGATGCACAATACAACTGCTCACCACCTGCTGACCGATGCCCAGCCCATCCCCAAGCAGTGATTGACACCTCCCGGCCAACTTCCCCCAGTTTCTGTACTGGCTATGCTATGCTGTTCTATGGTACGGAAATTCCCTTTGGGTACTTGGAGTCAGCTGTCCTGGCCGTGCTCCCTCCCAGCTTCTTGTGCCCCTCCTCGCTGTCAGAGCGTGGGAAACTGAGAAGTCCTTGACTTAGAGTAAGCACTACTGAGCAACAACTAAAACATCCATCTGTTATCAACATCGTTCTCATACCAAATCCAAAAAATGCAGCACTGTACCAGCTACCAGGAAGAAAATGAATTCTATCCCAGCCAAAACCAGGGCTGACTTTCAGCTGGCATTTTATATTAGACAGGTCAAGAATAAGAGCAAGAATCCTTGATAAAGAATATCATATAATTTTGCAAGTGTCAGCAGCCTTATCTGGGATCATGCCCACATTGACTTAGATGTATTTAATCAAAGATAAGGTGCTTCCTTAAATAAGATGACCAACTTATAAAGTGCTTGTGTACCTAATAAGGACTATTGGCCTATACAAAAGTACTTTTCATGCTGAGGCATCACTCCATTAGTAGAACTTTAATGCTCAATACCTCAATATCATACTAATTTTAAGCTATTAACAATATAACTAACTAATCAGTTGATTAATTTAACCTGTGGGTTCCATCTAATACTGGTTACATGTTACAATCCTCATAATTTGAGCTCTTTTAACAGGTGAAAACATTCCTTTTTTCTCCCCCTTAGTTGTGCTAAACTCAAAATCTTGCCATGAACACAAAGGAACACACAGTCTAGTTGGAGCTAAAAATGCGTTGTTAGGCTATTTTGTGATTTAACAGCCTAAACAAAATACATCAAAGGGTCATTGTAGTCATAATTCAAATTATCTAATTAACACAGAATTATCTAATTAACACACAGATGTGAAGCAGATTGTGCCCCTGCAGCTCATGAAGGACCCAATGCTAGAGGAGGTGGATATTCACTAAAAGAAAGTGCAGCCTGTGGAGAGTCTACGTTGGAGTTGGTTTATCCTGAAAGACTGCAGCCCATGGAAAAGACCCACCCTGGAGCAGGGGGAAAGTCTGAGGAGGAAGGAACAACAGAGAGAGCTGTTGTGGACTGACCCCAACCCTCATTCCTTGTCCCCCTGTGCCGCTTTGAGGGGAGGAGGTAGAGGAGTTGGCAGGAGTGAAGTTGAACCTGGGAAGAAGGAGAGAGAGATGAAGGTAGTTTTGGTTTTGTTTTTTTTTTTAATTTTCAGCTCTGATATTTTTTAAGCACAGAACTATGTGGAAAGGCAATTTTCAAACCCATTCGATGATCATCATCACTATAGGAAGCTGCTTTATAAGGAGAGCAGCAGCAGGAGTGTTTTGCTGTTCTTCATTACAAAATTCAGGATGTTGACACCATTTTATCATCCTATCAGAGGCCAATGTGTTTTTCATTCCATGTTTGTCAGATCAATGATTAGATTAGAAAGAGTGGGATGCTGTGCCACTGCAGATCTTGCCGTGAAGTTTGTCCCACTGACCAATCTGTATTCAGTTCATTTCTTGTGCTGACATCACAAATTAGAAGACATGATGTTGATTGACAGATGGTAGACAACAGAGCTCACTGTAAATCATATTCAGCATCAGCAGGCAGGGGTCAAACTTTGCTAGAACCTAACATTAAATAGGTTAAAAAATTTCAGTCCTTGGTCCTTGGCAATCCCTTCTGTCTGTTGTTAATTTCCATGCATACATCTCAAACACACAAAGAGGATCAATTTTCAAGGTCATTATTAAATCCTTTGGTAAACTTCCCACTCGCGTGTCTTCTTCTTCCCCAACGTCCAGCTTCAGTGAAGTTCTGGAATGAGTGCAAATAAAGAACAGAAAATACTGGTGAGTAAAGAGCATTCTGGCTTTGAAAATCTGAGTTTACAGTATCTTATGATTACTCTTGTTCAGATATCTTATTAATATACTATATATGGATATTTAAAGGAGTGCCCTTTGTTTAATGTAACTGTTGTAATGTGATTAAAATGTAATGCATGTTCTTACTTATAATTGGCAGCGTAGGCTATGGCGCATTTTTATCTCCAATTTGAAGAAAAGAGTTTCAAATAAGCAACAGCTATGGAATCATGCTCTAGAAAAGAAAAAAACGATGCAGCATTATGGCTAGGAGGTGACTGTCGGAGAAGGATCACAGTCCATATGTGGGGGAATGAACTTCCCACTGAAAATATGTGTTTTGTGACTTCAGGAACCCAGACCATATGGGGCTGATACAACTGCAAAACTTGCTCTACTTCTATAGTTTTTATGTTTTCCCACAAAAGAGAGCAATGCTGCTCATCTTTCCAACCTATCTTGCTTTTAAATACTCAAGAAACTTAACATTTCCTTGGCTTACAGGGTATGATTCTGAGGTCATGTGCATAGCCTATTAAACTCATGTAAGGAGGGATTTCAGGCTTGAATACATTTAATAGCAAATTCTTCTCTTAGATGCATTTGGACAACTGTTGTTGATTTTAATGCATGTATCAGCAGGTCGCGTTTGGCCCATGGTCAAGGTTAATTTTAACTGTAACTTTTATTCTTGTACTGTCCTTTTTAAGGGCAGGGCACAGAAAGCTGACTTTATTCCAAAGTAAATATATCATTTTGATATTAGCCTGTTCTTACTCAGCCCACTCAATTACAAAACTTTGAAAATGTTCGGAGAACAATTTATTGCTTTCTTCTCATTAAGGTTAGAATCATTCATCTTTCAGCTTCTGTACAATGGAGAAACAAGGATTTTAAAGAATTTGTTTGGTACTTCTCTCAGATTTCTGTGATAATGTGTGTCAATTTTTGTAATTTTCCTATTTTGATTATACTTAGAAAATAATGAGCGAATTAGTTTTCTTGAAGATCTACTGTAAATAAGAGATAATATTTAAAACTGCTAAATACTCTTGAAATAACCAAAGTTTAGGTAAATAAATACATCAGATATACTTAATAGCTTATTTCTTCAGAGTTAGTCCTTTTAAGATTTTTTTTTTTAAAGGAGATTTAGCATTTAAAAACCTTCTATATCTCTGCAGGTCATTTTAAGTGTTCCTTGTGTTCCTTGAATGTTCATAAATTAATATGTTCTGGTGTTTTATCAGCCCTATTTCACTGTCAAAGACTATATATAAAATAGCCTACATGTATGTTATACATAAACTCATTTTCCATTGCACTTACTTGGTAAATCAAGAACAGTACATCAACAGTTTTGATCCAGTTTTATACACTGGCTATGTAATTTTTATGCCCTTTTTGTTCAGCCTTTTTTTTTTATCTATGTAGTGATATTTGAAACAAGAGATTCAATGATTTAATAATCATAAAGATGCTGGGAAGATTAATTGTCCCACTGCAGATTTATCTCAAATATTATTTGTTATCATGTGGGTTTCTTGCTTAAATTACGCATATAAAGGCTGAGAGTCCTCTAAAGAGAGCCAGCCATTCTTCTATCTCACCCCAATTAAGACAGACAGCAAGATTTGTCTTTGAAGGTGTTTATCTTTTATGACTGATTAGTCAGGAATGCAGATAAGTTTAGATGCATAATGTTATGGAGAATATAACACCCCAAGATTCTTTCAGTGCACTTTTTCATATTACGTCCTGCATCATTCCTAAACTCTACTTCTTCCCACAGCTGAAGAATAAGTCCACTTTTTAAAAGCCGTTTGGTCAGAGACCACCTTGTTGTGCATAACTGTGGAAATAGTAAATTTCTCCTCAAATACACAATTCAAACAAATGTATTAAAAGTGTTGAAACAGTCAAAACTAAATAGTTAAAATCTAAAAAAATATGCAAATGTGTTCAAACTGTAGTTTGCACTGCTAAACTCCAACATGTATGCTCAGATTACACAAAAGCAGTTGTACGATAATACAGAAAGTGTTAGAAAGATTGGATTGATTATTATAAGGCATACTAAAACCCTAATTCAATAAGGGCAATCTGACATTTTAAATATCTCATCCCATGCTTATCCTTTAGCTTCAATTTGCATTTGCAGAACATACCCCCCCAAAACCCAAAGGGGTAATTATTCATTTGCTGTCATTACTGTGTGCGATGTATGAGTTATTCATGTGATAAATTCAATTTACAAATGCAATATTGATGTTTAAGGAAGTCTCATGAAAAAGATGTGTGTGTTTTGAGTTTTGAAAATAAACAAGTCCTGCTACTTTTGTTAAAATTTGTGCAACTTAGAAAATGGAGACTAGAGTAGATTACTGAAAAAATGCTTTTCTTTTCTCAGGCTCTAGTGGGAGGAACTGTTTATTTGCTTCTGTATTCAATCCCTGCTAATTAATTTTAAACATCAGTCTGGTTGCTGTCTTGGAATTAGTGAACACTGAAAGTCAACATAATTATCATCCCCTGGAATCTGACATTTCTTCTTGATACTGTATCTGTACCATATATTTTTTTAAGCTTTTTAATCTAAATAAAGTCTTATAATTCCTCGTCATAAAATATCTATCCAGAGTTTTGGTCATTCTCAATATTTCACATTAACGTAGTGTAAAAATATAAAAAAATGAATTTAACATGTTGAAAGAGAAGTGAACAGTTTTGTGGCTAGTAAAGCCTGGAAGACTCTCTTGCTGTTAATTTTCTCAAAGGCAGTAAGACACATTAGAGAACATATATTAAGGATGGTAAAGGTACAACTACATTGAATAAGTCATAGTGTATTATAGGCACTGTCTGTTTTAAATTTTAAAATATTTTTATTGTTATAAAATGTCATTCTCCAAGGAAAGTAGATGGGAAGGGGCATAAGACAAGGAAGATAAAAGTGGTCTTATTTGTGATATGAATGAAGAGGAGTTAATTATAAATCTCCTCAGTTGACTTTGCTAATTTCATTGCTTATTTAAATATAACTTTTTTTTTTCAACAAGGATTGCATGGAATTTCGTCCCATGTACTCATAAGGTTCGCAATCAAACATGATAGGAGACCATTTCCTTTTCACTTGGATGTTAATGCTCAGAAGAACATAACTTCTGTTTTGAGTGTTTTTTTCCTAACTATACATGCCAAGGGATGACTAAACTTCACTATTCCTTCATCCAGAGGAAGATTATTGTCTTGATGAGGGGGGAAAAAAAAATTTAAAAGGAATTCAGTTTGTCAAAGAAAATAGAAACTCTCTGCTGTCTTTGTGAAAAGAGAGAGTGCCCACTTAAATTGTTCATTAAAAATGAGAAAAAATGGGTGGAAAAGTAGGTCTTGTTTTCATTCAGCTATTAAGTAGACATCCCTAGCAAGCAATGAGTATTATTTTGTCAAACTTGACAAGTCTGCTTGAGAGAAATCATGTCCAGAGTTCCTCTGCAAACATAACTGCATTTGTACTTCTACACCTTTCCTTCAAGGTTTTTTCAAGCAGTTTCCAGTCAGTGTCAGTAAATTAAACCTTTCAGCAATGTTGTGAGATATTGAAAGTTTTGTATTTCCCTTTTATGACTTAAGATATAAAAGTTTAAGCCTTAATCTATAAAAGGCTGCAATGTCTGCTGTAAGAGTTAAATGGAATTTTAGGGAGCCCAAATCCAAAACGTAGATTGTCAACTCTTCCTTCATCTACAGTCTAACCCTGGTGATGTTTAAACTGTATTATCCTCTCAAATGAATTTCTTGGAGAGAAGGATGATATTACAGCTAAATTAATGAGTGTTAAGATGGTTTATTAAAAATACAAAGCAATTGGAGCAGGGGTTGGAAACCAGGTTTCCTTCCTCTCAGCTGCATACATAGTGAAACATACATAGTGAATCAGGGTCATTCTCTTCTTCTCAAATTTTTCAGTCCAACGAACTTGTAGTTCTCCTTTGCAAGTGGATATCTTAAAAAATAGAGATAGAAAGGGATGTCCTACTGCCGTGTGATAAAATCATTCCCCAGAGGTATAGGAGAGAACAGAACCAGATTCCAACGTCCTGAGTGGACTGTTTTGAGTTATGGACTGACATCTCTTCCTAAAACATATTTTAAAGATGGAATATGAAGACAAGGGATTCAGAAAAGAAAAGAAAAAATTGAAAGGACAAAGAAAAATCAGATGGAAAAGGGGATGGGGCAAGCGAGGGGAAGGAGAATGGAAGACTGGGTAGAGGTGCCCATATACCATATGCTAATAAATTAAGAACTGTATTACATTTAAATGGCTATACTGCTTCCAAGTCTTCAAACAGATTGGTTATCTCTATAAATTATGGCTTTACACAGTACTGAGAAACCCACCATAGTACCTGTACAAGTAGTATTAAAAAAAAGACGACACCAGTTTGTGTCCAGACCAATGTTTGTTTGGATACATTTTTTATATTTCTATAATACTAGTAAAGAGTCCATTTCTACAATACTAGTAAAGAATCCACTTGAGTAGATCAAGTCCAAATGAAATATATCACAACTTTCTCCATGAGATGACAGCAAAAACAAATCAATAAATATATTCTGAAAAGATCTGACATGAAAGCAACATTGTACTACAGCTATGGTATAGCTTTTCTTCCAACCAGCATAAATGGGTAAAAATGACCATTATTTCTTCAAAAAAATTCTCGAAAGAAAATTCTTTATTTCACAAATTAAAAGAAAATTCTAGTTTTGCATTGGCTGTCCTCTGGCCATCTTCCAAGCATTTACATTTTTTCCCATAAAACTAATGACAGTCTGGCTTCAGTGCTTCAGATTCTGTTAATAAAATCCAGGCTGGAGTTTACAAAGGAATCACAAGTCATGAATTAAGAATAATGATGTGCACCTTAGCTCCTTCTGCTTCCGCTGAACAAATGAACAGTCTTTCTCGGAACAGCTTTGAAAGAATGAAGTGTTCATGTGTTTTAACAGAATAAATGAACACATGAAGTACATTTCATTCCATATATAGTTAACATGTCATATATGGTTAAATGTATTTAATCAAACTTGTCAATTTCCTTTCACAAAGTCAGCATCTCTTCTAAAGTTAGGAAGAAGTTGCATACATTTTCTGTCGAAATTGCATCTTTTCTTTCCTTATTCTGTTCCAGGATGTATTTCTTCATTTCTATGGTTTGGTTTCTGATTTTCCACTATACTGTAATCTTACTTTTAGGGTTGATTTTTTTTTTTTTGTCCAGTGAAAATAAAAATTCCTATACCATGCCTGTAGAGAGTTATTGGCACTATAAAGGAATAACTCCCACAATAGCTTATAGTTCTTAGATGAATACTATCTTGTGCTCCTTGTTTTGCACGGTCGCCATCATCTTGCACATCAGGTTTTTAACAAAAGAGAATGCTACTTTTAAGAACGTAAGATTTATACTGGTCATTATTGGTATAAATAACATATTTCAAGTATTATTAATTGTGGAAAGAATAAAGCAAATCCCTTATTGATGTGTTCATTTGAAGACTAACCTTCTTAGATGGTTATGCTCTCCACCTTCATTCCTTCCTTATAATTAATTGGCATGTTCTTTTCCCCTTTATTGTCATTGTGTTTGTTGCCTTGCTTCTCCTACTCTTGCTTTCATTCCCTTTCTCCACTTCTGCTTGTTTCACAAGTACAAGACTTTCCAGTTCCTTCTGCCTATTTTTTATTGTCCCTGTTTGCCCATGGAATAGCAGTCACGATGATGAGACACACACAACTGATGAGCTTATAGCATAAGCAAATGCTGCTTGTTGTTAGCATTATTTACTGCATCAGGCTGACACTAAATTCTTTGAATAAATCAATTTATTTTCTCAAAAATGAAAGTACTGGGTGAGAAATGTACCTGTTCTGTACTATTGAAACTACAAAGTTTGTCCAATTATTTTCTCTCTAGTTGTCCTCGTCCTCTTTCTCTCTCACAAGTGCTGAAACCTATTATGCGCTCAATACCTCTAAGCTCTTCTAAGCATCTAATAATGAATAGTCATGAATAACAAAAATATCTAGCTCCTGCAAGTACCTGTACTGTAGGAGTTGGTGGGGTTTATTTGCTCTAGTTTCTTACAACATTATGCAGAACAATAAAAAATTATCTCTTATATTATAAACAAATACTTTCTGGTTTAATTTTGTTATGTTGTAGAATTTAGGTCTATTTCTTAGAAGTTTTTGTTTGATAGTTTTCCATTTTTTTGTGTCTCATATCCAAAATCTGAGATCCAAGTACTGTGTAATAAAAGCTCAGAATTATTTTTTTGGATCTAGATCCCCAAGGCCTACCTGGAGCAGACAGTAGAAGCTCAGAATTTATTGGAGTTCATGAAAAATCGTGGATGATAAATTTCCCTGATCACTGGATAGGAAGCATTATGGTTGCCTTCTCTTGGAAATGTTCTACAGACTTCGGTTGTATTTTTAAAAAAAATATAGCAGCTGTTGACTTCAGAAATAATGACCATTTATCTTAAGGAATATTTTTTGCTTGTTCTAACAGTGCTCAAATTGCATTGCCTTTGCATTCTGAAAGTCTGTGACAGCACAATTAAAAAAAAATTCCTGTGTGCTGCTGGCTTTTTTTTGAGCTGACTATGCTATCACTTCGGTCTCACTGATTGAAGATAATATACGTGGGTCACTGACCCGATGTATCCATAAGTTTTAGAAAAAAATCTATACTGGTTGTATTAGAGTCTGACTAATTTTCTTCAGCATTTTTTAAGCTCTTGTATTCCAAGTATCTGATTGTCTATGGAGAGCAATGAAAACAGCTTACAAGACCATTTTCTCATAGTGTATTTTACGTTTCCAGGATTTTTTTAATGTGCATACCTTTCACAAACTGTTTTCATATATATTCTCTAAAAGTGACATACTGATTAGAACAGTGTGGAGAAAAATGGTGTAAAATTGTACATAGTAGGTATTTCCCTATGTGTATTCAATCACATAAATTGAATTTTGATTTTCCAGTGACTTCTTCAGCTCTGAACAACTAATGTTTCCTTACATTCTACTTCCAACTGCTTTGTAGAAACTGTTCCTTTCCACAGAAAGCTAGCTCCCATTAAAAAAATCAAGCAAAGAAGTTTTTTTTCTTTTTTTCTTGAAAAGGAATGATGTATATTGTGTTTTCATAGAAATTATTTTAAGTTTTATATACTTTTGAAATATGTAGTGAAAGCAGAAGGCATTGAGTTAAGGTTGTCTTTCATTAAGGTTCAGAAACTCAATCAAATTTTCTGTTTTAGAGAACTAGCTACCTCTTTCATATCACTAAAAAGAGAAGGGGGAGATACCAACAGAAACAAATGTTTCAGTGCATCTAATTCTATTGTTTCTAAGAAACATGACACAAACTGCAGTTTTTGTGATGCGAAGCTGTATTGAACTAGAGACTCTCCAAAGTTTGCAGTACTTTGGATACAGTCTCCAGTCTTAATTGAGACCTCTCTAAACATTTCACACTTTCTTGACATTTAGCTACTACTGCACAACTTAAGTTTACGTTAATGATGTCCAAATCCAAGGCAGTCACTGCCACTTGGTATTGTAATACTTCACATTTTGGGGGGAGGTAACCTTACAGCTTAGCTTTTTCAGGACATTAACGTATATAGTAGAAATAATTCAATCTAATCCCAGCAGAACTTTTGAACCCAAGGCACTTTATCCCGTTTATATTCACATGTACAGGAGGATATTAAGTTACAGTTTTGTAAGCTGAGTTGGTTTTGAGCACAGTTTTGATTGTACAGCTTGGAAAGCTTCTCCAGTGTATCCTCATATCAGATGGCATAGCAAATGCCAGTTATTTTAGATCTATCACACATTTACTTTGCATCATGTCCTGAAATAAGTCAATATGTTTGGGATATATTGGGTTCACTCTTTAGTAATGTGCTTTGCCCAGGTTGTGCGCATTTCCCGGGATTGTAGTTGTGCTGAAGCTCAGCCAGCCAGAAACTCAGTCAATCACTGCTAAAAGAGGCAGGCTTGTGTCTAGCATTTTGCACAAGGGCAAGACAAGAGGTTATCATGCTATCTTTCTCTCTTCTCACCACCATCCACCAATACGCATGGTTCGTGGTCATTTTGAAAGAGGTAATGAAAGTCTTTGTTTAGGCTTTGTCTGAAAATCACAGTCATCACTTCATCACTCCTAACTGCCTGTTCCTCCCTGGAGTGAAGCGTTGCAAGACAGATTTTGCCTGGTATAAACCTGAACAATTCTACTATAGTAAATATTCAAACCAGAGCTATTCTTTCAACAGCTCCTAAAAGCTTCATTTTACTCTTTTGTGCCTTGCCTGTGATTCTTCTTCTGGCAGCAAAAAAAAAGTATCAGTCTGCAATTGTTTAAGTACTGTGAGATGACCTTCCCCCTGGGAAGACTTGGATATGGGGAGGAAATTCTGTCCTCTACAGTATGATTCTGCGCTGCTACTTTAAACTCCAGGGAGTAGGTAGTGATAATTACTCATTTTGGCATTGTGTCTTCTCAAGAATTAAGCAAACATGCCTAATTGACATTATAACCAATAGTGCCGTAAATATTAATCCCTGGGGAAGGGGGAACACAGGGACTCCAAATAACTTGTCTATGATCTCATAGCAATTTAAAAAAAGGTGCTAGGGTAGAACTGGTCTTTTGGCTTACAAAAGACTGGCACTATTGCATCTCAGCCTAGAGGAGAAGTCCTGTTATCTAGATCACATGTTGTCAGGTCAAGTCTGAAAACAAGTCCTGAGTGTTGCTCTTCCTGACCGTGGAAGTCAGGTTAGTAATACCTGTTAGCAATACACTTGAATTAGATGGCAACACGCTTAATTGCAACAACACCTAAGTTCATGGTTGATAATCGCAGTAATAAAAGAGATGCAGAATACATTGAATAGCCAGTACCCAGTATAAACCTGTTCCAAACCCACCAGTTTATGGCAGATCACCCAAAGGCAAATTTTGGTGAAGATTATTTCCATTCTGAAATGTAACATTTAGTCTCTGGCCATGTAACCTAGGTATGTTTCAGGAAACTGCACCTTTTCTGCATAAATACAGATTACTTCTTAGAAATCATAATAGCTTTTAACAGGCCATTACAGGAATGCTTTCTCTAAGTAAGTAAATAGTTAATAGATGAGGCCACAATCTAGTCACCCAGATGATGAGTTCAAGACCCTAACTCTAGTCAACCTGTACAGATTTAGACCTGGCCTCTGCCCTTCAATATAAAAGAATTCTGTTACCTGTTACTCATAGAAGCACATGGATGTATTTTCTAAGAATGTAAGATGCCCACTGCAGGTTATACTGAAGCCCCAGCTAAGCACCCCATCTGTCGTTGCAAATGCTCCATGAAATACATACAAATTGGTGCAAGTGTGTAGTGATACTCCCTGAATGCATTCCAAAGAACCTCTGAGTTGAAATGGAGGGGCTCCTGGTGACATAAGTGGAATATTCCATGGTGTACATAAAAGGCCATAGATCCTCTTCTGTGAAAATATCCAACCCCTTTTTGAATCCTTTAGCACTGGAGAAGTCTTGTGACAAGGAGTTCCACAAGTCCTCTATGCATGGTGTATGGACATGTTTTCTTTATTTTCTTTTGTATCTGCTAATTTATCTTATGCCCTCTTGCTCTTTGACTAGAAAAATCAGTAAAAAATACTTCTTTTCTCCTTCTCTACATCACGCATGGCTTTATTATCTGAGAACTAGCCAGTCAGAGCATGAAATTAAACAAGACATTAAAACCTAAACCCTTCAAACTTCAGCAGTGCTTTAAGTTTCTTGAGACTTACATCAGATTTGGGTAATTTTGTTTGGACTCACATAATTCGTTTTCAGTCTCAACTAACATAACAATTTTGTATGGTCTCGCTAAATTTCCAAGCCCAAATCAACAATTGAAAATATTGCTTTAAAATGGAAGTTTTAAAATGCATTTCAATATTTCTAGCACACAGCAAAAAAACATTGAGAAGGCAGTTTGCTTATATTCTATAAATACATCTAATAAGTTTTCTGATACTCCCCTAGAAGGATGACATTTGAGTCAAATGGAGAAACCTAGAAAACATTTATACAAAAAGTGAAAAAAATAAAAGACAGACATGAGTTGATTAGAATGAAAACAGCTTAAGCCACCCTTAACTACTTAACCTTTTAACCAGTGTTTTTTTAATGATGATTTGGGAAAATTATACTTAAGCAGATGGTGTCATTAACTGAAGACATAAATTTTCATAAAACTACTGATGAAACCTGACATTTTCCTACAAGGTTAAAACAATGTTCCATTGCTGTTTGTCCACTTCTGTGAAAGAAAATACATTTAAGAAGAATTTGCTGAACACTGAGAGCCACTTAATTGAGATTACCCAGAAAATGACTTATCATTTTGATTATCAAGCTCTTCAAGTCTGCAGTCAGGTAGCAGCAGCAACAGCAACTTTTTGTCTAGACCAATGGAGCTTTAAAAACTCTGTACTTACTGTTTGGATGCTTTTTACTCTCTCTCAGCCCTTTCAGTGTGTCACCATTTAAGGCTGAGCCGGCTCT